>NC_039481.1:19432760-19597768 GCF_003590095.1 Trichoplusia ni | reverse complement strand
CTTAGTTCCCTTGCGAAAATGAACATATGCGAATATTTGTAAACTTCGATTCACAGATAACTTATATACCTACATTGTACTTAACCAGTATTTCAGGTCTTAGAATTCCATAAGCTGAGTTGTTTATACTTGAATTTAAATATTTACAAAATATTACGAAAATAACAAATTAAGTGCGATTACGACATCGTAGATGAAATCTTAAGTTCCTTGGATTAAGACAGATTTACAACTCGACTAAAACAAATTTAGGTTTTTCAACTAAAACGGTCCTAACCAACTTAGGTTTTAGAAGGTACAAAAATGAATGTTTTACGCAAAGGCTCGTCGTTGAACTTGTCAAACAATCAATAAACTATTTATTTAAACTAAATTTAGATACAGATCTCAAAGCCTTGAATTTCTATTAAAATAATTCAATGTAGTTCAAGAGGGCACTATGTTTCCGAATTGAATAGCATAAACAAATCACTTAATTTAATTAATTGCATAACCAGACTATCCTACCCAATAAACTAATAAAAAATAGAGACTGGTTTACACTTGGAGGTACGAAACAGGTTGTCTATCTAACCAATTACCATTTTACAGCAACGTGATTTGACGTAAATGGCTATCGAAGCTAAATTTGTGCTTTATTGTTTTCCTGCAAGCAAATTGCAAGTATCGAATTAAATGTATTAGGTAACCGACATAGCGTCCGCGTCTTGTAACGCGTGTGTGTCAACACTGCCTATGATTTGTCTCTTCGGGAACTGTTAATATTTATTGTGAATTTACGGCTCATTTCTAGGTAAAGCTATTTTAGAGCTTAGTTATTGACGAGTCCTTTTGACTATAATACATCAGTCATACCTATCTGTGTAGTCGTCAATTTGCAGAAAACGTGTAGGCGAATTAAGAATATTAAGTTCAATTTTATTCATTTTTGCAACATATGAATTGTAAGTACTTTGTGACTTTTATTATATGCACGGCCCTCTACTTAGTAGAATGTTTAAAAATTAAATGTTTATAAACAGTTCAGGCTAGGATTAACGGGTCGAAGTGAGAGATGCAACGTAAAGATATGGCACCATCATAACATAAAGCAACTCATAAACGTTTTTAATGCGTTCCGACGATTGTTATCTATGATTTTTATGGGATTGCAAATGGATTTTTGAAAGTAATATCTGTATTAAAAGCTAAACTAAACTGTGCCATTAATCATCGGGCACAATAGAAAATATGGGTCTTTCACCACCTCATTTTAAAGATAACGCCTACTGATTATTTTATTCTTATGAACTATTTTATAATGTCACTCTTGTAGGGACGTCACTGTGTGATATTTCTATGCAAGGTATGAGCAGAATTACTTTTGATGTAAATGTTAATTTATAGATAGATATGCAAATATTTGTGAAGTGTTCCGAATTTACGCACAATAAAACTTTAAAGAATTAATAATTGGTATTTTAAGAACTTAAAAGAGCATTGCCTCATTTAAGAACAAGTACATTCGTCCACTTAAAAAATAAATAAGTAGTCTCGTAACACATCTAGAAGTTGCTCATTTAAAATGTTGTAAAATGGTTTTAAATTGTAAAAGAGTTATTAATTTGAATAAACATAAAACTAATGGAATTAAAAGTGATCGTTTTATAATAAAGCTAGTCGTTAGGCCAGAGTAACTCATCAAATCACCGCTCACCCGCGCTATCCCACGATCGCTCGTCTCGATTTATAGATATCGCAGAATCGAAAGGCGCTTCGTATTTTGCATAACGCTTATAAGTTGTAGCACAATGGTCCGTGGCTTACAACTAATGTGCAGCGTGCGGACCGGACCAAGTTCGCTCGAGGGTCGCCCTCGTACCCACACTACTCAAGCATCTCCGTCACCTCAATAAATTTATTATGAAATGATAGTTGTACCAATAAATTAATATTTTATTATCAATATCTCAATGTGCGCCGGCCAATGTGATTAATTGCAGGTATTACTTACTTAGAAATATGTGACTGCTGTACGAATACAGGTACACATAATTCTTCCTGCAGACATTCAGTGTACTTATCAGCATTATCCGTGTATTACCAATTCAATATGCAAATAAGATACTTACGTAGTCACTAAACATAAAGATATGAAGTAGCAAAAAAATAATAGCCGATGTGGAACTTTAAAAAAGTATGCGAAAAACACATAAATAAATCTTATTGTTGTTCAATTGGTTTAACTTCCTGTATCGACCAGTCTCGGAGAGCTCGCCACTTCCAAATAAGTGTTCTGATATTCTTTTTCTTCGTGAACATAAATAGAGCAAAAACAAGAGTCGCGAGTTTTTTTGTACCCGGCGACCTTGCAGCAGAGTGGCTTACTGATTGTGATACACAGTTACTAAAAAAAGAAGTGTGATAAATCGTTGCTATTAAAACGATGATCTCCGGAGCGAGATTGTTAAGGCGCCGCCGCACCGCCACCGCGCCGCACCCGCGCCGCACCCGCGTCTCTCCCGCACCGCGCCGTTGCCGTTGTCGGAATATACCGTATGCTACACTCAGAGTGCAGTTATTAGTTGCCTGATAGCAACTAGGCACTACTTTTTGCAGCTGCCTTAAATTTGCATGAACGACCAGAGACTACTTTTTTGCAATTCTGACTTTGGACTTCTTATTGAGGTCTGGCCGAATAAAAATAAACGATAATTAATTAATATTGATACATCGTGCACTTCCTAGTCGTCCCAACTATGTGATATTTCACTCTATCAATCACAACTCGGTAAGGTTTTAGAGGATCCACTTTTACTTTTGTTTAACAACATACCTATTGAATATGTATGAGATTGTTGCGGTGAATACCTCATTCGATCGTTATTGAATATTTCGAAATTATTATGTTGTTCATCACATATGTACCAGTGTGGTGAACATCGTGATTACTTACTCAAACTGGACCTGCTCGCCTTGCTCTTTGCCGACGTCGAGTTAATATTATTCAAACTACATTATTTGTCGGGCATTTCTCCAAACAAATTATTTAAATGAGACCGTTTGAATTATTTACTTATAAGATAAATGGTCCTTGGAATTACTTCCCATTTTTGATGGGTGGCATGAATACCGCACGCAAAGAATACAAAATAAGCCATTAATAGTTTCCTGTTCAAAATGTATTCGTGCAAAATTACATTCAAATGTAGCAAGTAGATACATATAAGTAATAGAATCGTGTAGGCACCGGTAGTGTTTAATAACAGCCTCATCTGTGTGAACCGAAAGCGAGTTACGTCAGTAGCACAAGAAAGCTGGTAGCGTTTATAATTTTTGTTGATTACCGTCGGTCAATCATGTATAGTTAAACAATCAAAAAAAATACATAAAAAACTTTCTTTTTTGAGAACAATATAGGAGATTTATTGTCGGTAGTGTCTTTGGATTATTAAAAATTTGGCAAGGTGTCAACGGCCAATCGTCCACCTCGTGTCGGCCGGTAACCGTTAACGCCGAAGCGAATGCGACTCTACATGTGTGTGTCTAGACAATTATTTAACGTTAACTTGACAAAATATTTCATGAAATATAACAGGAATTTATTATTTACTTTTTCTTTGACGAGCAGAAGAAGATAATAAGTTGTGTTGTTTTCTACAGAGCTCCATATACGTTTTTGATATTTACAATTTATATTCTTTTAACGATATCAGAAGGATAAAACGAGTGCGTGAAAAACTTAAAATGAGAGATACGGTCAAAGCTTAGGTTAAAAGTAATTCTCAAACTAATTCTCCTTCCAAAAAAAATATTACAAACAATGAAACAATTGCCTAACGTTACCTTTACCTAAAAAACACTAAGAGAAATAAAGTATGGAAATCAATGGTTTCAAAAGTATGTAAATAATTAATTACGAGGTGCTAGTACATTGCATACAAGGTCTGTAATTTTCCTTAATTGTCTCGCACAATTCTGAGGCAATGATCGTACAAGAATTACTCAGATTTCGATGCACAAAGTAATAATTTCAATAGCAATTACGAATGAACGTAATAAGAATCACGGCCGGTGAACGAAAACCGAATTGTCATCGAGGCTTTCTCCTCATTTCCTGAAAGGAGTTTAATGTCCGATGAATGAGCTGTTTATTTCGGCTATTGTCAACGGTCAGTTGGATTTAATTGAGTGACAGTGAGTGCGCAGGCGCGGCGTCGCGGTCACCACAAACAATGTAGCGTTCGGAAGTTGTTATGATAATACTCTTGTTAATTATATTATTACAACATGTGGTACATACTTGTTAAACTTGCGCAAGGCGAAATTATTTAGTTTAGTTTTGGTTTGATTTGTTCACTTCATTAGCAACACAATCAGTTTTAAATTTATATAAAAATTGGGGATATAATGGGTTACTTAATTAATTGATACTATCCCTTCCATTGATGATCTAAGTTTTTCCTAACAATTACATTTATCGACTGAAAATGCGTATCTTATTAGCTGACACTGACTTCTTTATGAACGGTCATTAAAACAAAAAGGAAAACTTTTATTAAATAATTGTTTTATATAACCTTCATTCTAATTAATTGAAAACATTTCCAGTGTAGAACTGAACGCCCACTGCACCTAGAATCGATAGCTTCTAAATTCTAACTAACAATACGTTTGTAAACTTTAATAGAAGCAATTTGCTTAAGCAGTATAACAATAACGAGGATATAAAAGCACGCAATATTGAAGCAAGGAAGCAGACAACTACTAAAATAAATAAAATAACATTAGTTAGACCCACCGTTATTCATTTAATACATTTGCCAGTCATTAAATTCTACTAGAGTATAAATAATCACTTTATAAAATAATCTTTATATATTTTTTGTCAAAAATTCTTTGTAAAATTTACCTATAAAACCTCTTTCCAAAATTTTATATTTATTATACATTTCAAAGTTTAAAAATTTAATTTTATAATAAAAAATAATAAGCAAAGGCCTTCATTGTTTTTTTATATTTTAAAACTTATTTCATAATTTGCACATTTTTCTACACATAAAATCAAAAAAACATCTGTTATTTAGTCCACCAAATCATTTTCACAACTCGAAAAAATATGAAAGAAGTATTTCCATATTGTATTTGAATAGTTCGGTATAGCACAATGGTTCGGCATCGCTAGAAAGTCGCTTATCAATTCAATTGTCTGGCCACGCCCGCGCGTCACCGATTCATGCCTATCTCATTGTGCTGATAATTCGAAACGCCTATAATGCAATGGCATGTACTGTTATTAGTCCGGGTTCTGTATAATCCGAAATATTAATCAATAACGATTACGGATGATATGAGTCACGGTAAAGACCGGTGTGAATGGGTACAGTACAATATTTTTTGCGACTATTGATTCTAATTGTGTAATCTTCAGTTAACGTGTCTTTAGGAGAATTCAAAGAACGTCACAAGGTCTAAGAATTTATTTTTTTAATTAATTTGAACTTCCCCGATTTTGAGACCATTATTTAGGTACGCATTTTTCGTTGTGAATATTTTAACTCAATTTCAAAATCCCGCTTTTAACAAAAACTTTTAAAATGATTTGTTCATTTATTCATCATTTAGTGTCTTGTAAATCCTATTAAACAAAGCGGTTATAACGGGTATTTATTATCCTAATTGCATCACCACAATCCAAACATTCTAGACTTATTAACAGTATATTAAAAAGTGTATTCAACCGAAGTTTCAAAAATCAATCATCAATTAATTTAAATAACTTGGAATGCAGACATAGTAGGTAGGTGTTCTTGGCCTAAACGAGAACCTTATTATATGTCGTGTTGTGGTTTTCTGTTTCACAATTGTTATGTCATGACCTCTTGTAAATTAAAATGTTAAAGTAATAAGGTTCAACTTGTTATTCTTTTTTTGATTACGTGAGAAGTATAAGAATTCACTCTGCTTCAGTTGGCAAACAAAAACCTTAATATTAGAATACTAGCTGTTGCCCGCGACTTCGTCCCCGTGGGTAGAAGATATAAGTTATGATTTATAATTGCCCTGTTTTTTTCACATTTTTAATTGTATCTTCGCTCCTATTAGTCGCAGCGTGATGGTTTATAGCCTAAAGCCTTCCTCGATTAATGGTCTATTTAAAACAAAAGAATTTTCAATTTGGACCAGTAGTTCTTGATATTAGCGCGTTCAAACAAACAAACAAACTCTTCAGCTTTATATATTAGTATAGATTAATTTAGTTCGTATTAAATGAATAAGATCGTTAGGTTTATCTCATTATAGATATCAAATTAATTGTACACACGTATTTGTTTCCGACTTTTGTTGCCAATTGGCATATAAAAATGTTAATGTAACTAATAATAGTTATCTACCTTTGAATTTATGTAAATTTTGTAAATAAATGTAATCAGTATAAAATTACTCCTAAAATAACGGCTATAACACTGGTTCAATCTTAATGGACATAAAACAGATTGATTTATTGCATTTTGTTATTCACAGAAATAAACTTAAACAAAATTGTTAATCGGAATTCCTTTTATGATCATCAACGCAAACTAGCTTTATCTCGTATCAGATCAAACCGTATTGATTAAATTCGGTTTTATTACTTCAATTTTATATTTGAAGCTGCAACACTACATGTTGAGTTCTATCTATAGTCTGTAGTCCTACAATCACCTGTTAGAGTGAGACTTACAGACGTGAAAGCGAGACGGAGAACGTCACCACGTAGAGCAGCATCTCGCTTACACAAGTGCAACTGTCATACTCTGATTGGCAGTGGTAGGTCCCCTGTACTAAAAAAACAATGCAAATTCTTATATCCTGATAGTCATCAATTATTCAAGGTTGGCACCAAAGACGCCACTCGAAATGATGTCTGTACTGACAAGGCCAGGAACCACGAGGCCATATAAATAACAAAAATCAAATAATGACTATGTACCTATATCTAACAGTATTTGCGGTTACAACTTACGAAATTTAAAGATATTGATGGTACGTTTATGTACCGGCACGCGGAGATTCGGCCGGAAGAATAATGGCCGAAACATGAACGGAATCATTCAAGGATGTGTCCAATTAAATACCTACTCATTTGATGTACTTACGTCAGCTTATTAGGTAAAACATATAAACTTTTAATAGTTCCAGTTTTATATTTAAGTTTTAAAACAAAGGACATTTAATAAATGTAAGTTAGTGTGACGAACGAACGACTTGAGTTAAAAACGAGCGTTGATGTCTTTTGTATGGAACAATGAAGTAAAACAATATTGTTCATTATTTTCTTGTTATATTCAAATAAGTAAATTGATATTAACTAAATAAACATAAAACATCAATTTTTCATTGTTTTCAATAAAATAAAATTTCGTTTCGTTGACTCATGCCCTTGTCTAGGAGTCATTTCGTGCGAATGTGAATTAATGAGCTTGTTTTAAAATTGCTATGCAGCACACCCATGTTGATATCGGAACCTGTCCACGGGCAGCCCGTTGCAGGAGTGACCGTTCTTTGTCCGAGTCGTCCTAGACAGCCGCCGCGCGCCGCATTCATGCATAGTAAATAATTACAGTGATCAGAGGCAGGTGGAGGCGCACGCGCGCGCATAGAAATAGAAAGGCACATTGCAGTAATTATTTAGTACAGTTATCCGTAATGGGCCGTTTTGCGAAAGCTGTTAAGTAAATAAGCAGCGTCCTGCGGTTCCTGCCGGGTGCGCACGCGCCGCCGCGCGCCGCACGCCACATGCGCGCCCGCCGCCGCTCCACATTAATCGCGAATGCTTCATAATAAGAATTCCATACGTTAAGCGGCTCATTTAAACTTAACTAGCCCATATTTCTTGGGCTTACGTATTATTCTAGTGTTTTTCGTCTTGAAAAAATATCAAGTGCATTTTTATTACCGGCTATGAAAATTATACCTAATAGCGGTGCATCATATTTTACTGTTATTATATTCTTTCAAGTTAGTATCTAGGGTTGAACTACCACTAACATACGATATAAAACTCCTTACATTGGATTTATAGGTTTTATTCTAGTTTGAGAGTAGTACTGTAGCGGTGCAGCTGACATATAATTGGTGTATTGTGTGTTCGTCACGTTCGCTGGGAGCGAGGAGTGTCGGCCGGGCTCGGCGCTCCCGGGCGCGCGGGCGCTGCGGCGGCGGCTCGCGGCGGGTCAGGGGTTAAGCGATACTTTATTTTGAATAATTTATATGTCGTCGGGCGATAGACGGCGTGCCCTCCGCCTAGTACTGTTTATGGTAATGCGGGATATCTCGCATTGCAAATGCGCTGAATGTGTCGCCACCCGAAGCGGCCGCTCGCGATAAGCACCGTTCGGAATGTATTTCTCCTGGAAAATAAGCATGTTTCGGGACAAATACTTCACAACGCACAGACTATATTTCCAAGAAATAAAAGGAATTATAAACATTACAGCTTTTACTTTAAGCTTATTGTTTCCGTGCAGGATACGTAATAGAATGGAAATACAGAACGAGACACCGAGCTATGATAATAAAAGTAGATAGTAATGAAAAAAATAATTAAATGTGTGGTAAACGTAAGCCATCAACTGGTTTTTATTTAAACCGCAATCGAAACAAGAACAATCGGTCAGAGAGCACAAAGTTAATTAAAATGTAGAAGGTCCGGCCATCGACGGCGAGACAGGTCGTGCGAGGAGATAGCAAGTCAAAAATTCACTTTTAAGAAATTGTCATTAATCAAAATTAATGGAGTTATTATCGCACTGGAACTTTCAAAAAATATTTATTGCGGACATAAATCAGTCTTAAGGGCCGTAACGAAGCGGTGCGGTGAGCTTTCTAGGACGAGGCAGGAGAGGGACGCAATTACCGCGCGGCTCGCCCCTCGTAGCCTGACACATAGCCTCGCGCGGCCCATAAAAAGTTCCTTATACCTTCCTACGTCCACCTAAATTACTTGCCTCACGTAACAAGTAGGCAGATATGCGCAAAAAGTAACATAAGCTGCGTACGGCCATACAGGTAATGCGGTACATAGGTGACAACCGGTCCAATTGTTCTCCCTATATATGACGACTTATTAACTCCCAGCTGATTGTTAAGGAATAACGTTTCGTCTCATGAATGTCGGAGTTATTTTTATATATTTCACATAGTATTATGGAGTATAGTGACATGACAAGTAAATAAATATTATACAAATTATAATAAAGTGCAGAAATACCTTGATCCCAAATATAAAATGACTGCTGTAATTTATTTTTCATAATTGGAAGTCCTCATTCATAGCATTCACACAGAAGACCAATTCGGATTAAATAAAATGCTATTAATGCTACTTTCATGGTATAGGTACACGTTCTCAGATACACAGTTAACAGAATTACGTCTTACAGAATCTAGCTATTAACTTTTGATACGAATTTATGTAAGGTAAAAAGTCAATCATTTGTTTATGCAAAAGAGCAGCGTTGTGCTCGAATAATTTCGCAAGTTAGCCGAACACGTGAGAGTTGAACGTTTCATAATTACTATTGTTGTGATTTATAGGTGTTTCGACATATTCCCCGATAACGAGACGAAGCCGACGCGGAAAGTAACTTTATACAAAATAGCGAACAATATGACGCGATATTTTTAATAGATAATGATGTTGATGAACGACAGCGCCCCGCCATGGCCGAGCTCGCACCGTGGGAACTATATTTCGGCTACGATCACTATGTTTTGCAATCACTTTACATACTTTAATAAATTGCCACTTTCCGATTTAAAATCTATACTTAATTAATACACGTTATAAGGATTCAAGTTTATTAACACGTTTAATTAGTAACAACATTTTAATTGCATTCAAGTAATAACAGTAAACGTAAGTTCATATTTTTATTAAAAAACAAACATATTAATTTGGCACAGCAAATCTCATAAATAACAAACAAATTGCATACATACAAAATACACCCAAGGCCCGTGTAAAACGATCTCGGCAGATATACGGAAACGAGGAAATCTGGTTGATTTAAAAAGATTAAGAAATCGGTATCGCAGCGACTGGCAAGTGCACGTACTTTGATTATAATTGGCAGTATATTAAGAAACAAAGTAGTGCCGGGGGCAGGGTGCCGACATATTTATGTGACCCGAGGTTCAAGTGACCCGCGCCGAGTTGCCAAATTAACGAAAGCTCACGCAGGTCGAGACACTTTCTACTGGCCTGCATGCGTACCAACATTTTCATTATCGATCGCTTTCATAATTCAACTGACATTTTTGTTCCATTCAATTGCATCGCTGGAAAAAAATTACTACAGGCGCATTTATTAAGAGTTTTAATCGTCTCTGAGGAACCCGTATTTTATCTTGCGTTACAAAATACGGGCTTTTTCTGTTCGCTACTCACGATCAGTACATTAAGGATAAAGAATGTCTTCTGGTTACATTCAAATTATAATCTCGCGCATAATTGATTCATAGAAACACTTAGTTTAAAACGAATTGCAAAATTTTATTTTTGGTTCTGACTACTTTGATTTGCATTTTTCTGTAATGACATCAATGTCTTGACTTATACATATTTATTAGTATAATTTATTATACCATTTATTTTAAATTATTGAAAGTCTTGAGTGATTTAAGCGTGCGTTTATATAAAGCGGCTATTGTTTTCATTTTGCTAAAGAATAATTGCTGCAGTAACTGGACCACGACTTCGTATTTTATTTTCAGTGATCAATTTCTACGCTTACGGCGGTGCTCTGGTGATTTCCGTGACGCTGTGATTTATTAGTCAGCGTACCTGTCCTTAATGTAATACCTTAACAACGACCATTAAGCCTTCCCAGCTTGAGTTTTATTTACTTTGCCTGTAATTCTCAGTTTTAATTATACATGTATGAAAACAAAAGATTGAGGGATATAAATATCTTTTGAAGGAGGCTGATTAAGATAAATTTTGGCTTTTGCAACTAACCGAAGGTTTGGTAATATCTAAGGATGTTACACGGTTTGTAATTTAACAAAACGCAATATATTTTACATGAAGTTAATTTAAGAGGTGATGGAATAGTTTTGATTGATTTATATCCAGGAAATAACTAAACTCGTATAACCTCAGTTTAATATTTGATGGTTGCAAAGAAATTTGGAAATTGGATTAGGTTAACCTTTGCCTAGCAATAAGGTATTTTTGTAAGATGCTTTATTATTAGGCTCAGTTCATGTTCTATTTCTTTAAATAAATAAATACTTTAAGTATTAATATTCACAAAACATACATACATGTTATAAAGTTTAGTTATGTTAATTATGATATCAAAATATGATTATGGAAATTGAAAAAAATATACAAACCATTCATTAAAATAATGACTAATTAATGTCTTCGACTGTTGGGTGGTAAATTGTGGTATTTAATTTAAAAAAAATATTATTTTCAAAGACTTGATTACCTATAAACTTAAAGTTGTGGAATAGTACTTAATAATATCTTATTACTTACCTACAGTTTAATTATTTGCGTGGTAATTCAATTTAGAGCAACTTTTGGGCAATATGCATTTATTTAAAGCTGACATTGTCTTTCTACAAACTAAATTCTACAATTCAATGTGTCATAAATTATAAGCTTAACTTTCACGTTGCCCTATTCGGCTAATTATTAATGTCTATTAATCAAACCGGCTCTGAACAAATACTTTATTCAAATAATATTCTAAAATGCATATTATATAAGCCAAGGTCACAGTCTGCGCATTCCCCACGCTTGCAGTAAATAGGTGCAGACTGCAGAGGTTTCGATCCACGTCGCCTCGCCGGTAAGATGGCCGGCCTGAGCGTCAGCACAAAGCCGACCTCGCACGAAATCACTTTTTGTTTCTTTATTTGTCTCGCCGCACCTACACGATATTATAAATAAAGTAAACGTCTTTTATTTCTTTTGTTGTCATATTAATAATAGAATTTACGACTATCGTGACATTTATAACGGCCAGTCTTAATCGCTTATGATTATGATAAAATGTATTTATTAATGTTTAGATAACACTGATTATGCAGGCACTTGTGGTGCACTGGTCAGGTAATGAGACTAGCCGGCGCTACAATCTGTTCACTATCTTATCACTTCAGGTTAAGCAATGCTTAGCAATGAATGGTTATTGGCTAGCAACAGAATTGTTCCAAGAAAACGGAACCGCGATTATCCCAAAATAAATGCTCGAAAATACTTGTACATTAACGTACAAGCAAGTAAGATATTTCGACAACGTGCGAACGGGCCACAAGTATTCCAATAAAATTTAACGCACCTTTTAACTCGCGAATATCCACCCCATCAAAATGTTTCTGTCGTTTTTATGAAAATGTTTGTTTACTTACCATTACCGCGACTTGTATGGCGCGGCTCATAATTACGATTATAGTGCTCACAAATACTAACGACAATGTTTCCTGGAAGGGAGAAAGTGGAGGGAGTATGGAGGTATGAATAAATCATCGCGGACGGCCAGCGACAAGGCTGAGATAAGGCCATCGATGAAATAGCGTCGATTGTGGCGAACATGAGCCAACAACATGTGACATGGTGGCAGCGTCGTACGTTGTCGCGGAGCCTGCCCGCTGCGCTTACAATCACCTCCATGATATGTTATCATAATAACTATATACTATACACTACAACCGAATAGCTGGCTCACGTTTTGATTCGCTTTCTAGCGGTTTACTGCCTATAAAATTCTAGTGTCTCCATGTCAAGTTACGATAAGTTTAAACCGCTGTGACATTTAATTAGTCCTGCCGTGTACGAACTGACATTACGCTATACATCTTATACGGTGAGTGTTAATTAAAATGTTTTCCAGCTTGTGTTAGGGAGTACCGTAGCTTTTTGAGGTGTTGAAAGAAATAAGAGGAGTAATAACAATCCAATTGCCATTGTAGCCAGCAAACGTTAAGCGTAGCGATTACGGCAATATCTCGCTACGATTGTTCGTTCGCTGTAAACATTAACGAGTTTATATAATTGTAACTGCAGTATTTGTATGTATATAGACAATTTTATATTTTAAACTGTTATCGAGACTTTTTTTTATTTCGCTTTTTTTAATAAATAAGATTAACAGGAAAACCTCCTCGGTTTTCACCAGAAGCTTAGGGCGTCCGCAAATTTTCCCCTACCTTCCGCATACCAGCTACAGTAGCTTTTAGCACTAGATACTAAACAAACCTACTAAGAACTAATATCCTTAGGTCCCTTAATATTTAACGAAAGAAAGTAAATCCTATTAAAGTTCAAAACAGAAATCTGTATTGATTTAGAAGCTAAAGAAGATAATCACCCATTACGCTCTATACGCAAGAGAAAGTTAGGCTTTAGACCCGCTAGATCTTGAAATTTACGAGCTAATTTCAGAATCTTCCGATAGCTCATATAAACGAATTAATACGTAATAACTCTGCTCCGTGCGTTATTACTGTCCAATATGAACGGCAAAGATTCATAGGCGAGGCGCCGAACATCCTAGCAATCGTGGGTACTTCGAGTTTTAATACTCTTCAAGTAACACGAGTCAATACTACCCTATTAATAGTTTACAACTCTCATAATTATTATTTGAACTGTAGAGTAATTGAATATAATTGTAGTATTGGTAAATATCAAGGTATTTAATCATAAAGTCTATATTGGTTTTGTAACCTACTAACGAATTATTAGCAATAACTTATAAGCATCTTACTAGTCTAAACTTCCCACATTTTATCTAAGTAAGAATAAACACGCTATGTATTTCTTTTATACATAGTGCATTATTTTCTTACTCGCTTAATGATAGCAGAAATATTTTAAATTATATAAGTGAATTAATAGCCCGTCTCGACTAAGGTAAGGCTTGTGTTGTACATCACTGGTTGATTTACTAAAAACGGATGAGTACTTTAATAGTTTTTTTTATTACGATGTTTATAAACTATTTCGCTCCTGAAGCTTTCGTGTTCCAGTCGGACCTTCGAGTGACATATCTATTTTCCAATGAGGAAGAAATATTATTTTAAGGTCTAGTAATTGGTGTCCATACTGAATGCCGTAACTGTACATAACATTTCTCAGTTGTACCGCGACGTCGTTAAGTTGAAAAGCCTTCAGATCTCGTAGCTCCAAGCCTCAATCATCATTGGCACATTGAGTACCACTTTAAACCTGGTTGTTAAATTATCTCGGGCATATTGAAATTAATTATCATTTCATAACTACATGAACCGTTTATATTGTAACCTCGACTATTTCAGCTGATTACTCAGAATATTTCAATGGTAGGTAACAATAATTAAGTACTTCTTGTTAACGGTCGATTAACAGATATTATGCATGAAGCGAAATTCAGTTTCCACAAGCCAAATAAAGTAGGTCAATCTGATATAAAATGGCTATTGAAAAACGAAACCATAGCAATAATCACAGCATCGCAAGAAGGTCGAGTCTCGCGGCGACTTGCGACAGCGCTAAGGCCGCCATATTGTATTCACAGGGAACGTTTGCAAAGAAATGATCAATAAATTTGTGCCGTCAATAAAGATATCGATCAAAATTACAGGGTTCCGATGATTTAACAAATATGAGTGGATCGCCTGCGCGCGGCTCGCAGGGTGGCCCGGTGGCTCTTCCGTGAAATTGTAATGTTATGGCCCTTAACAACAATTTAGCCTACCCAAGAAAGCTGCACCAATTTCTTTAATTACCAACCCAATTGAGCTGTTCAAGTCACTTAATTAAACATAAGAACTGCTTATTTGCAAACAGATTTTATGATCCTATTATTTACAACGGAGTTCGGTTATACGTACACACGATCAGGGTTAATGACTCCAACGCCTCGAAACTGTAGATAAAGGAAAACAAATAAAAAGCTACAAAGCCACCGGTAGGCAATAAGTATAAACATTCCATTTTAAGCGAACATTCGTTTTACGCATTCGTAGTTAACGATAAAAACAATATAGAGCCCTTGCTGAGCCGCCGAGTGAAGCGGGCCGAGCTATGTCCGCATGCAATCACTTTAGTGAACGATAAGCTGGTGGGTAGCTGCATAATAGATACTGCGCGGAGTCGCCGCCGATAGGTCCGGATAAGAGAGCACGCAACACTGATCTCGGGCCACCCTAGCCGCGTGCGTTACTCCCAATAAAAAAGTTGAGTGAGTCTCATTAACGCCTTGCGCAAGCTCGAAAGCGGCCCTTGGGGCACTCGTTGCCAGAGACAAGCAACGCAAATTACTTTGGCACCGTTTGACGGCGGGAAATTTCATTACCACGAGCACATATCATTATTATCTTGCCGGCAATCTACATATTTTACTCGGTAATAAATGCGCGGGTAGTTTCACTTTCGGACACTGGTTTTCGAAAATGACCCGACTTTATAAATTTGCTGCGGTTCGCCGGTCGGCTCTTGTGAAGGGCGTGTTACAGTTTTAAGTGAATTTCTTTTTGACCTCTTGCTCCAAGGTGTTGTTCGTAATTACTTGGTTGGACACTGATATATAATTTGGAGTCAACAACGTAAACTGATATTTAAATATTTGACAGATGCTGCAGAAAAGAACAAAATCTTATTAAATATAAATTAGTGTTCAAGTAATTTCTAGCGTAGCTCATTTAAATTCATAGACAGCGTAAAAGGGGAAGAAGTTTGTTTTATGATTGTTTAACATGTCTGGTCCTTTTAATGATAATTAATCAGAGCATGTGCTAGGAAAACTTACTTACACATGCTCTGATAAAAACTCATAAATATGAAGCCTGTTGCTTAGATATTAATTAATCAAAAAAAAATATAAAACCTATTAAACCCTTTGCGACATACATACGTTAAATCGACACATAATGACTGCTTAAGGTAACTGAAAACTAGACTTTGTCTCGTGGAATTGTTTCAGGCGCGTCAAGGCTCGTTAGCCGAGTGTCGAAGACCGACAGCGTAATGACAGGACACGCCCCATGTAATCACTGTGCGTGATTTTACTCCACATCGCACCTTTGAGTCGTTTTGTAAATTTAATTTTTGGAGGTTATCAAAATCCTCACACGTTTCACCGCGTCGCCCGCTAAGCGTATCATTACCTGAACTGAAGCCTGCAATTACTTACCTGGCTGGGTGTAAAACTTTTCACAAAGTAGCACACGTACGTTTGAGATTAAAGGATTGATTGATTATAACTATGTGCGTGATATGTTCGGAAAGTACAACCCGGACAATTTTAACGAGGCTCTTGATTCGATCTTTGTAATATGTAAGATGTGGCGCCAGGTGTCTGGCAATAACTAAAATAGGTTTTAATATTCTTAAAATACGAGCCACGAGAATGTTCCAATGAATAAATAAATTAATTCACTTTTACAAGCAACTTAAATAAGCTCAAATGAACTTTTGCCAGGTACGTAGGTAACGGTCAATTCGGGAGATATATCTATGAATTTATATTAAAATGAAACAAAAATAAATGAGGCTAGCAGCAAGCCGCGCCGTCAGTACAGATGGCCGTATCATTTCTTATATCCCACCGTTGTAATATCAGATAGGCAGCGGTGCACCGCGCAGCTGTCATCGATGGCTTGCCGCGTGAACAGTTTTAAGATGCCGTCAGTAATTATTCCACGTCGCCGAAAAATTAAAGCAAGGATATGATAAGCCTTATGAGTTGAAAAATAAAAAAAATCCGCCTGTGTGAACACATCGAGCGAAATGAAACGTCAACGCGAAGGTTGATGTCGTGTCGCCGAGGGCGCGGAGAAATGACGGCTCAGTCCGTTGTGTAAACCCGTACTTGTACAAATCGATTACTTGCACTCTCTGGTAGTACCGAGATCGCGTGACGCACGTTAATTACAGGAGGTGTCGATTCGAAAAACGGTGTACAGAAAACAACATCGAAATTGGAACAGATCATAGTTATTATACCAATTTGCAGGTAAAGGTTTTTCTCCGAAACTCGTATAAATTGTTTACTCTTTCTTTATCAATTAAGTAATCATAGAGTTCAAGTGAACCGTTGACTTTATACTTACATTAATTTACATAAACACTTCCTGCATGGCCACGTAACGTTGTCTGTTGTCCCAGCCTCAGAAACAAATAGGCTCCTAATTATTATTCAACGACGAAAAATATAATAATTATAATATTTTGATTTATAATCATACATATAATTATGTTCGAAGTTCCAATGTGTTTTTTATTATAATCAACTTATACATTTTGCTAATCCGTAAACAAATGCGTAAAGCATTTAATTATATACTAAAGTGTTTGGCTTTGTGTTTTAACGATTAATTTAACATTTTCATTGAGAGAGTTTTCTCCTTTTTTAAACTTATTTCTACTTAGGTATTACACAAGCCTGCATCTGCGTAGCTATGAAGATATAGCTCAGGATATTTTTAACGAAATAGGATTTTAGGATTTGTAAAAGTCGTATTTTTGAGCTCACTTTTTATCTTTTCATTTTTAACACATGTTTCATTACTGCTCTGTTTCTATTTATCATAGTGTGACTAGAGTATCCCTTATAAATGGGCAATCCAACACTGAAAGAAATTCTCACACCGGAAACCGTGTCTTAGATCAGCTCGTTCAAACAAACAAACAAAAAACGAACTTTTCGGCTTCATAATTCATTTTCTTCCTTTATCATAAACATTTCAACATTTCAGAGATTATAAAACTTGTAGGCTTGCTAGTTAAAATCAGTGTGTTTTGGTGTGCCCTAGATAAGGAGTGCAGCTGAAATACAATAATTTGTAGTGTTGTGTTGCGGCGAGGAGCGCGGCAGCGGCGGGTATCGGGCGCGCAATCTCACGCCCTGTTGCCACGCTTCTCACCTCGGGACGCCACCTCCGCCAGTTCGCCCGCCTTGATGCTTTATCGCTCGCAATCGCACCACTCATCTATTACACGAACCTTACCCACTAAACTGAATGTCGATGACCCACTCGACCTTATCCCTCCTTATGAGGAGCCACGAGTGACAGCGCCGTGCGAGCCCTGTTCATGTGCATTTCTTCATTATTTTTATCGATTGTATACATCAGTAGTTGCAGCAATTTTTTAATTCTATCAAACTAATTGTAGCAATTTATTGAACGAATAATTATATACTGTTTATTCGATAACCGTTTAACGTTCATAATTTCGCATGAAAATTAGTTAAGATAATTGCAAAAGTGGTATTGATGTCTCAAATTCGTAGTAACAGTGAATGATAAGTTCCTTTAATCCATTTATTATTATAAATTTATTGGCCCCGGTCTCTGGGAAACTGGCATTTAATTTAAGTTGCCTATCTAGGCTGATCAGTCAAGCAGTAACATCTAGATTGAAAGGTTTTATAAGTCTAATCCTAACTCAATACCGTTTTTTGTTTCGTCTGTTGTGGCTGGCTCGTTGCATCCTGTTTGACAGGCTGAGACGTGCTGACGCCGAATACTTTCACCGTCTAATTGTTTAATAATGCAACGCGGACTAGTTTGATAATATAATGTCAACATGTCTGCCCACATTTCGTGCATTAGCTTCTAACGCTGTTATTTACACACCACTGCCGATGCAAGTTTGGCAAATGCATTAGCCCGTTTTGCATTTGATTAGATTTTTAGATGGCTTTTAAATCTTGACAATGTTGCAAAACCAGATCTAGAGGTTGGTTTACACAGTCACACTGCACGATACTCTCACACGAAATACTTGTGTATAATAAAACTTGCATATTTATTATTTTCGTTGCAATTTAGATGATTTATACGAGCTTCGATTGGTCTGTGGTAATTTATATCACCAGGTTTAATGACGAAATACCACCAGAATTGAAGTTGCGACAGCGAATGAAACATCAAAGTGATAAATTGAATGAGTCGTTATTTTCTCAGAAAGTACTAAATTGTTGTATTAACCTTAAATTAATTTAATAAAAACTACATACTATATTACATACACTTAGAATTTTATTCTGCTTAATTTCGTTTTATTAACAAAAAATCTGACGAAGCTCTTGTTCTTTGTGAGTCATGATATCCATTGATAGCATCCTAAGTGATTCGGTATTCCACTCAGCTGTCTACATTAGTTCGATTACTTCTCAAGTTATCCTATATAAACGGAGTCGAGCAGGCAACTTGAATTCATACGGTCTAAATACACCGGCCATCACAATGCATCAGCGCCACGCAAGTGAAGGGCACTTGGAATTCTCGGATTATTTTAACTTGTCTTTTTCAATGTCAGCGTTTAAAATAATTGCATCACAATTTTAAAATGCGAGGCTTTTGCTTTTAAGACGGTTTAAAGCGTCGTATAATAAGATTATTTCCTGGAAATCATGAGACACTTCTTTGTCGGCCAGGATTTTAATATGTATGATTATACGAGTTTACACATACTTATCTATTTTATTGTTTTGATAAAATAGTATTATGATATAGTACGGTTTTTGATAGACTAGTTTTATGTATAATATATATGTGTGTGTAGTCATATTTTTATCATCACGTAACTTCTGACTCCGCGGTACAAAACATTTATCGTAAACCGCAACAACTGTAATATGAAGCGACATTTCTGCGTATCGAATAATAAGGGCCGTAAGACAAGAGGACGCACGTTCGTGACCGGCCGAAGGCCTTCCACTCTAGCGGTCCGCAATTATTTATATTAAAATTACGGAAAATCACTCTCTCCCTGTCTAGCGAGCTTATTGGCCATTGTTCCATGTTGGAATTATTTTGACAATTGATGGTCGACCAGGTTGCGCGGCTCGCGTGGGCCGTTCTCTATTGTAATTCGATTTGAGCATAGGTACCATCATTCGGCGACATTGAAGGCTTCTTGGAATTAGATTCAGCTCTAGATAGTTACGGATGTTGTTTCGATACAGTTTTGAAACAACAATCGCCTGAGTTGCGTGCGTTATGAAACAATACTTAAACATTTTGTGTATTGCTCAACACGGTAAAGTAGTTTATTAGACACCTAGATAATATATTCTGAATTCTCCCTTGAATGCTGATATTTCCGTTAGTCTGGCTTCTTTAAATATTTTTTTTGCCTTTAGTTTTCTACTTTTTTATCACAATATTTTTTCAGACATTCCTTTTGACTGCGTTGTCGATATAATTTGATAGATAAAAAATATTTTTTAATGCCTTTAAAACTTCGAACTAGCGTTTTTGACTCTTAATATCGACATCTCATAGTGGCATAAACAACCCACCAGAATAACAAAGTGTGAATAAGATTTAAAAACGCACACACATAAAAAATAACACTTTTGTTTTGAAAATTTTCAGTGCAAAGCTTTGCATAACAACAGGTTGCAGTAAATTGGAAACTTTCCACTTGGTTTCAAGTCGATCTTTAACATCTCAAACACTCCTTTTAACATGGCATTACATTGATAGAAATTTATTTTATTTAAAAATAACCTCATTTGAAAGCCTGAATATCTAGAATTTTGAAAATGCAAATTCAAATTGATTCTAGACCACGTAAAATACGTTAATCGTCTTGCTGACCAGTCATAAAAACTAATTCTCAAATTATGTACATTTTAAGGAGGTGATACTCCATGTTAGAAATACTGGCCAATACGATCATTTAAGTGACTATTAATATTAAGAGTAATGTTGGTATCAGACCACAGACTTTACAGGTGCTATTCATTTTAGTGGTTTGTTTGTTAAGCAGCGGTTGACGAGGTGTCGGAGTGTCGGCTCCGGTGGGAATCGCCCGCGGCCGGCATGCCTAGCTCATTTGTTCAAATGAGTATAGATAATTTGTTGCAATATGACCGACCATCATCACGTCATTCCGTGTATTGAGGCTAGCGTCAGAGCGTCGCCGGCGTCATCTGTCATTATCTGCCCATCGACAGAGAGCTTAGCTGCGATGAACACCGTTACCGTAGCGTTAATGATAAAACGACGCTTATATGTAACACTTGCATAAACATATTATCTCTAAGTTCACTCTGAGCTGGATTACGAAACATGTACATTTTTGGCGACAAAACATTTATCTTCATAATTGTTATTCAGCATGCATTACTAAATGGTAGACAAAAATATTGCTTCAGTATTATAAAACATTGTTTTACTTCGTAAATAATAAGAAATAATTTCGACTTCGATTTATTTTGACTCGCGAACCCGCCGCTTCAGCTCTCATGGTGTTATTAATTTACTCTGGTGGGGTCTGAAACTAGTCGGACAATCCCGATAAATAAACGTGAGTAAACCGTTGCATCATTTATTAATAAAGAATCAGCTGAACTTACATATCGATCACGATTAAAATTGCATTCTCGATACCCATGTATTAAAATCGAGTGAAATCTGTAATTCGTTGGAGAGTTTGTTCGAATAACATGACTTGACACAAAGTACTGACCACAAAAAGCGGTCGGACACGGGTCATTCATCGTTATGTAATGACGTTTCGTTGTTCCTTTTAAGTCTGATTGAATAATAACACTAAATTTAAACCTTAGTAAAAGTATATCACATCTTTATAGTTTCCAAATAACTTGAAGGAGGTAGAGAACTTTTTCTAACGCTAATCTGTTCAAGACAATTTATTAATGACTATTCTAGTTCATTAATCAGTGAACACATATCAGATTATTACGTAAAATGCCTTATACGTATTCCGGTTGAATTCCAAAATCTAGGAATTAATTATTTTTAAAGCTCTACTAAATCTATTTTGATTCGTGATACACGTCATCCATATGACACCGGCCTTTTAAAATTATGTAATTTATTTATTGCCATTAAAATTGATGTTTTTCTATTAGTGACAAGACTATTAATTGTATTGATAATATTTTTTTGGCATTCATAGTTCATATCTTAACGTAAGCTACCAAAATTAACTTCTTTTAAAAATATTAATCAGCACCGGTTCATCCGTTATCATTTATCCATTTTTAATACTTAAATGATCGATTCTTAGCATATTAATTAATTGGTTTTTATTTCAATCTTATTATCGATGCAAAAAACTGGCAAAGACAAATGATTGCGTCAAATTACAATATGTATGCGTCTATATACGTATAGTATAGTGATTTGACTTTTAAATTCTGCATGGTTTTTCTTTTCAATTAAGGTAATTACAATACTGCTGCTGTTCGAAGTTGTGGATTATGAAAAGTTCTGGTTTTAGAAAAAAAACACTAAACAATCATTAGTGAATAAGGTAAAATTTATAATTACCACAACACACGACAAAAAGAATCCGCTCCTAAATCGATTTAGCCTTTTAGTATCTATACAGATAGACACAAAGACACACATAGCGGTCAAACTTATATCAGCCGTCTTTTTGCGTCGGGGTAAAAAATAGTTGGTGTCATAATTTAGGCATTCGACATTAGCACTCGTCAAATCGAGTACACAACTGTATGTTTGCATACAGCCGTAGAACAATGAGCGACGGCTACTAGTAGTTATCTTTGTTGGATATTTGACGAATGCCAAATACAGGTATTACCGACATGTGGCCTAAGGCTACGACTAGTGTAAAATAAGCTTTCGAAATAACGAGCTGTATTTGCGATTTGAAGGAGCGCCTAAGCTAATACTTTCCGGGAAATCTGTGTCAGAGGTCGCACAGAACACGCAAGATTCGCGTGTTACTCGCCGCTTCCATACAAGGTAATTAATATAGTGTTTAAGGGGAACGCCAATTAAAGGACTTTCATTAATTAAGTGAGATTAACATCTAATTGATTAATAAATTAATTTTCGCTGTTAACTCTCTTATTACAGGATGCTTAGTTACCGTGGCTATGACGGTTTTAATTGTCTTGTTAGGCCTAAATGGACGTGCCTGTTTCTCGAAAGGGTAACGTTGTTTATTTTTAATGAGGTGTTTTTTGGTCCCTAGTTTTTATACATACAAGTACATTTAACCAGTAAAAATTTTCATTGTAAATAGAACTGAAAATAAAAACTACTATCCTCTTAATTATGTTTTTAACTATGACTTTTCCCTTTTTTTAAAACATCCTTATCATAACAGTATACATAACATACATTTTGAGTCCTTTTTATGATCTAATCTCATCAATAGTGTAGAGCAAAATCTGCAAGCTTATCTTTCTCAATTATAATAGCGGTAGTATTAGATATCAATATCAATCAACTAGCTGTTGCCCTCGACTTCGTCCCCGTGGGTAGAAGAAATAAGTTATGATTTATACCTGCAATGTTTTTTTCACATTTTCCATTGTATCTTCGCTCCTATTAGTCGCAGCGTGATGGTTTATAGCCTAAAGCCTTCCTCGATGAATGGTCAACATAAAAATAATTTTTCAATTTGGACCAGTGGTTCTTGAGATTAGCGCGTTCAAACAAACAAAAAACAAACTCTTCAGCTTTATATATTAGTATAGATTTGCATATTTTTAGCCTTTTCTCTTGGTCGGAAAAGTTTCATCAGCTACTGAAATCCAACATTTTCTGAGTTAGGTAATTTCAGCTTTGATGCTTAGGACATTTTGAAAAAAAACGGTCAAAAATTTCTTTGTAATTCGTATTTTGAGTCGTTAAAGACATTTAGCAAGTCACCAGTGGCGATGTGCACCTGTATACCAATATGTAACATCGAACAGTACAGAGTTCAAACGGCAGTCGCTTCCGAGCAAAACCAGTAACTCTACATATCAATAAATGAAGTAGTCGATGTATTGCCGAGCGGCCGATTGCTTTAACTAAAGCGCATTACGACTATTGCCCGGTAAGTGGGTAAATACTTTGAAACTATACCCTATAGGGCTTAGAAATTATTTTAAAATTAAATTACGCTTATGGTTGTTGCAAAGTTTTCAATTATATAATTATTGCATGGGTTAATTTAACTATGTATTTATATGATAACTAGCTGTTGCCTGCGGGCCCGCCCGCAAAAAAATAACGAACAAATAAAATGGGGGTTTAACCATCCTTTTTATTAATCATGTGTACCTAGTACCATCTAAATCCGTTCAATGATTTTTCGTGATAGAGTAACAAACGTCCATGCATCTATGCGTGTAAACTTTTGCGTGTAAATATTAGTAGGATTATGAAGTTCTTTCCATGATAAGATCGTAAAAGTGTGTGTACCACACGAAAGTGTAATTTGCAAAGAGCCACAGCATTTCAGACAATTCATTACCGAGAAACTTTCATCATCAAACAATCATTAACTGGTTCGCTTGAGCTAAGCATACGGGTCATAGGGTCCAGCAGCAAGGGTGCGTTTATTTGGTACACATAAAACAATCGCACATGATAGGCATGACAAATGACGGTGCCTCTCCGCTAATCGCCGCGCTCATCGTCACCCATCAATCTTCATTACCTCGTAAGAGGCGCCTTGCGATTCATTTTACCAACATGTAACGTGAAAGTTGCATCATTACCGTTTCATGTGTTATGTGAACGTCTTACAATGTTATTTGTTTGAATGTATTGGTCAGTTAGACGTCTTGTGGTTGCAAATTTTAATAAGGAAGTTCTGTGATTGTTTTCTCCATAGCTTGTCAAGTTGTTTAGGGATTTGTTTCAAATATGAAAAGCTTTCTAGTAATTGATTCTAATGGTCTCTTTCTATTGGTTTTCGGAAACATTTGTACAAAGAAGATAATTATAAGTTGTTTAGCGTCGTAAAAAAAACTACTTGAGTAATTTCGAATCTTTAGATAATTAATTCCGAGATCATTTCGTTGGATTCATGACATCCATGAAATAATAGGAATATTGTAAGTACATATTTTATGTCCGTCTCATTTGCAACACCAGATAACAGTAAAGTATGGTACAGGTAAAACAAATTGCGTCGGGAGTTCTACTACAGAAATTAAAATTCCAGTAAACGAGATTGTCAGTTAAAAAAGAAATGAAACCAATTAATAAACATACATTTCTTGCGAAATCATTTTCCTTGGTTAAATAATTCTCAACTTTGTAGGTAGTAAAAGGCTCCAGGGTCATATCTCTCCAACGAAAGCAAGTTGAAGCACCTTTAAACGAATGACACATCAGGTCAGAAAAATGTTGCCTCATAGGTACTTGGTTGGTAATCTTAAAACTTGGCCCAAAGATAATGTATAAAAATCAGTTCACTTAAGTAAGTCACTTTAAAAGTCAGTAAGAACATAAATTCACGTCAGAGTGAAATCCATTTATTAAATTATGTACTGATACAACGTAAGGACTAAAGAGGTTCACGTAATTACTGCAGTTCAAGCACCAAATCTCTGTAATTTAAAACTGCTGTTAAAGCCATGACCTTACCGCACCTATAACCTGTAGTCATATAGGTATGTCAATTGGTACAAAAACACTTTAAATATAAAAAATTCAATCATAATGAAACAAGATCACAGTTTTGGGTCATTGTTTTTGTCGGTAAAGCCGGTCACTCTGCGCCTGTGAAACAGCCCGCCGCTATGTGCTCGGCGCGGCGCGGCGTGGCGCGGCGCGGCCCGTGCCCGCGCGGGCGCCTTTCACCGCAGGTCGTAGGTCAGGGCGCGCTCAGGTGCTCCGCCCTCGGCGCCCCCCCGCCCCCGGCCCGCGTGTCCACCCGCGCCGCACTAACGGCCCGCCACCATTGCCCTATTCAGCTGTCGTCGCGAGAACAACATCGCCGCCGCTGGGAACAACAACACTTATGAATTATTCCACCGCTCTGTACCGCTTAGAAACAATTACAAAACAATACGAATTCATAACATAACTTTCACAATGCTCTTTGTGTGCCTTCAGTGCCCCATGCTCTCGTTCGCTGCACTATGGCAAGAGAACGCTGCTCGGTCATCCTCGCCGTTCTCTTAGACAAATTGTATTATACCTACATGTAGGTAGTTAGGTACAATATGAAACGATAGAAAGTTTCATTAAAAATGTTGGGTCGATGTTTTGCGGCATCAAGATAATTTCCTGTCGCGAAGATGACGATCGAATCAATTTGGCGTGGAGTGTGCAGCGCGTTGCGTATGGTCGCGGTGGCGTGTGAGATGCATCGTTAAGTTAATGCGGCCGTAACGGCGGAAGCTGCGCATAGCGTTAGCGAGCTTTCGGCGGTTCCCACGGCGCCCCTCCCCGCGCGCGCTCGGTTACACAATGCGAGGTGAACGCGGATCTAAGCAATCGCTTAACCTCGCCCACTGCGCGCGCGCCTCACCGCGATGCACCTCCACTCCGACACCACAGTTTCATAAAACACCGACAACCATTACATTATCGGACTGTTACACAAGTTACTGTATTATTACGTGGAATGTTTTAAATACACAATTATTATGCCAACGTAATTTACCGCAAATTATTGCGTACTTAAAATAATAGATTTTCTTTGTGTCCGAATATATACGTGTAGAAATCAATATTGTTCTTTATGTTGAGTATAATTTAGGATTCGATTGTCTTATTGCAATTTAACCTGCGATACGGTATAAAATAGATTATGGATTTGTTTTGTTTGGATCAGTTGGAGTAGTTATCGGATTCTCATACAATGTACTGTTTAATATTATTTGACATTTAATAGTCAACTATTCCCTGCTTACTTAGAAACTATGGCGTTATATACCCTAAGCTAAGCGGTAGGATAAAATAAGGAACAAACAATTGTAGAAACTTCGCCTACAGACTAAGTTTGTGGCTAGTAACCAATGTAGTTCCGCGGTCACAATAATTTTGAATGATTTTTCCTTATGACACTCGATGACGACGCAGCGACAGGCCGGAAGATCGCAATGAGTACTTTCTTTACATCCGGCAGTTCAGGCGCGGGGTCACGACCGATCTTTTTGTCCAGCGCCCAGCCTCCAGGCCGAGTGCACGCGACCCGTGCGTGATTGTGTTCGACGCGCTTAATTATGCTGTCATATCGTCACTTGATGGGTGCCAGTGAAAGCGAACGATAAGTACTAGCCGTAATAATAGACGAAAAAAAATATACAAACATAAATATACGATGTATCAACATCACGAATCATCGCCTCTTCGAGCACCTCGCCATACTACATTATCACACAAACCGGTGATTTCCTAAACTCAACGGCACTAAAACTCGTATCACGTTGTTAGCACGTGCAAATAAATTAATATGATTTCGGAATATATTTCGGTCTAGGCGCTATACATACATAGTAAATAAGTGTTGGAAAAAACTATGTGTGAGTGTTCGATCGCATTAATACGTTACTTTAACGAAGATAAATCAAGTTAAATCGAACAGAAGCGGTGACAGCCTTGAAGTGTGGGGTGTCGGGCAGAAACGAGATACCGCAATGCCGTGAATTCAATCCCGAACATGTATCAATATGTTTCTTTTTTAATATATTATTTACACAATTTACGACTGACTCGCAACGGTAAGAGAATAAACATTGTGTTGGTTATGCATCCGTAATGACACAGCGGCAAGTACTGTCACCGGCATTGTATATTATCATAAACAGGTGAGTCGTCAATGCTGAAAATAAATTCAAGTGATCTGCATAATCCTAATATATTAACATTTCTTGTCGTTTATCTCCTCTTTTGTTCTCCAAATGTTCAGTTTATCCTTGCGCGCATTAGCATAATAAAGTATAAATTAATTTATGTATAACCTCCATACCCCACCATTTGCGCAGGTTATACATGAATTAAGCTAATTACCCTCTAAATAAGGCTTAATACAGTAATGATATTTTGTCATCAAAAAACATCTTTACTCCATCACAGAAATTTTCAATTACGTGCAATGTAAAATTAATTCTGGTGTACTTGATTCCTGTCAGTAAACTACGAATATAAGATTTTTACATACTTGTACCAACTTGCGTCATTGCTGTTGACTGTACCTGAGTCACGTCGTGATAACCAAATAATTCCCTCGCACTAAATAATTCATATCAGATATGAAATTAAGGAAACGTGTAATAAGTGTAGAATATAGCGAAAATGTTTATTATTTTTTCGTACATATGAAAGTAAAACTATAAACTGTCTTAAAATGGAATTTAAAAACTGATATGAATCGAATAAAATATTGGTGCCTCAAACATAAAATAATTTTACCTTGTCTATATCCACCATATCAAGTGAGACGAAATATATTCGCTTGTTGATACAAAAATCAAAAAGAACGGTTCACGATTCGGCCGACGCGCCGCGATATGAGCGCAGAATTTCCATGTGCGGGTTCTGTTCCGGCTTCGGAATGGTCCGGTCCTCCTTGAGCGACGCCGCTGAATCCGACGGGCTCGACCGCAATCTTTTAGATCATCGTCTATATACGTACTTACCTACTATAACATATTTATTATTTACGACAAAGCGGTTTTGAATAACGGAGAACAAATTCGTTTTCGACCGTGGATTATAGTATTACTCGTGCTCGTTTGTCTTTAGACTATGCTTTTTTGTTACGCTTGTAAGATCTTCTCTCTAATTAGGAAACGTTATGTAAACAGTTGTTATATAATTTGGTAGAGTCGAAGGTCTTCGACCTCGGGACAAAAGCTCCGATACATTGAAGCTGCATTGTGTAAGCAGAACTTTTTACAAATAGTTGGGAGATGACAGCGAGTGACGCGTGGGCGACGTCCGCGTCAAGTGTGCAATATGCTTCATTTACTCATACATACATACCGCTGTAACTAATACAGATTATATTTCAACGTGACGCGCAACGGAATAAATTGTTCAGAATGATTATGTTAATTGAAAAGCGACATTCGATCTCAGTTGTGACAGTCTATTTAATTCCATTTTTTTTATATCTTTGTGGTATCTATGGTAATTAACGTATACGTTTATAAACACACATAAATATTTTATAGCACTGTTTTTAAGTGTTTTTATTACAAATGTTTTGATATTTATAGATTTATTACGGAAAACTGTAGCTGTTCATGGAGATGTAAAATAAATCGCATTGTTGACTCTGTTCACCATGCGCATATACGAAACCTTGAGAAGATGTAAGCCTGTACGAAAAGTATAAATTCAGAAGCTTTCACTTCTGAATCGTGTACATTTTTTTCTAAATCTAAATTTAAATAGCACCTAAGAACAATGTAGAGTTATCTAATGAAATGCTATAAACACATAGATATCGTTAGCTGCATGCCCACGTCCGGATAGCAATGAGCAGTCATTTAATAAATGGTTCCATTGAGGATTACGCGCGCCATTTACCTTGTATACTGCCACTCTTCTAACTGGAAATCAGGCCTCATCAGTATAATGATATAAATACCGTACAAAGACTCGGTTCCTCTTACATTTATGAATAAATAAACGGTTTCCCAGGATATAGGAATTAGAGAGTTTTGTAGAGTCAAGTAACAACTCTGTGAATCTATTTTCGAAATATAGCGTTGATTGCTAGTATAACTTTGAAATATATTATTGACTCTATGTCAGAAGAAAAAATACGTCTTAAACAATATTTTAGAGACAAAAAAAAATTTTATTTAAAAAGTAAAGAGCTTCAAAAAAAAATATAACCTATGAATTTGAAATAGAGTTTTAAATGTCTCGAAGACTTTACTTAGACGACTTTTGTGAGGAACTTACAGCTATATAGCAAATGTAACAAACACTGTCCGTACATTTGTTACTGTCACAGTTCTAGAGCTTTAAAGAGGTCGTTTAAGGAAAATTGTTTATTTTGCCATTGTTACGTGGGCTTGTCTCTCATTGTTACAAAGCGACGACTTAGCTTAGTCGTGGTACAGTCAGCAACGAAACTCTACACACTATTGTATTTACAAGATTTATTTACACTAAAAAACGCAATACTTTATTATTGACGCCAAGTAACAAAAGAACTCAAACATTAGAAATCCGTTGAGAATTTTACAAAAACCAATATCGTAGAGTTCGCTGAAAATTATTGGCGATTGGCAAATCTGACTTGGATCATCAGTTTTCTTGTTTACGGTACTTGTGTACATATATCTACAACTTTAAGTCGTGGCAATATGAACTATTTGCTTAAACCGCAATGGTTGGTGCGACGGACGCAGGTACTCAAGTATCGACATATGAAGAGACGTTCGACGTATTTTATTGTGAACTAGGTGTTGCCAGCGACACTAGGTTTGCCCACAAGTCCTAAATAGTCCCAAGCATAAAATTGGGAAAATATATTTAATAAACTATTCTACAGCTTATTCATAGATGAAACTAAAAGCGCTTACTGGGGTTTATTTAATATTATAACGAAAAAAATATTAAGATTTATCTCAGATCAACTGTTTTGGTAGGTAACTGGAAGTAGATTTTTGGCTCTGAGGCATGACGAAATTGTTTATTTACACCAAGTTGAACTTGGTGTCAAGTGCATGAAAGAGTTGATATAAAATTTATAACTTAAACTCTGTTTTCACATTCACACCCTATAGTTTCCGTTACAGCAATTTGTAACGCATTCAGACATCAAAATAATGATTGGTCCCTTTACATTGCCAAATTAAATGGCAATACCAATAACAATCTTAGTTACACTCATGCGTAAACCAAACAAAACAACCTAAAGCACTGCCAACTAAGATAAAAGTCACCTTTTATAAACATTGGAGCAAAGATGAGATCCTTATCAGAGGTCATGGTTCACATTCATTGTTCGGATTGCGTCGCAAACGTTTAGTGCATAATAAGATACCTAACCACTCATACTTGAGCTGTCAATATTTAAATACTATTCATACATCTCTCGGAAGTTATCGGCGATCAACAATGATAGACTTTAATGAGTACGATTGACCTCCGTTTCTTTATTTAGTGTCCAATTGATATCGCTTAATCGTATCTTCGTATTTCGTTGATTAATAAACAATCGGGTTTTTGTAGAAAGTGTGGGCCATTTGTGAACAGATTTTTTCTCTTAATGAATGAATACATTCATTACATTATCTTCAAGGTATAGTCGAAATTAATCTGAATAGTTAAGTAGAACTTTTCTCTTTCACTTTGTGTATTAGCGGTCGATTTTTTTTTGGTATATCTTATAACATAGACTGGGGGTGAACATGGGACTAGATAAGCCTAAATTAGACTTGACCAAGCAGTCAACCGCAGAACAATGCGGTAACTAAATCATATTACGACAAATAACAAAATAAATCTAAAGCCCACACAGGTTGCACTAGTTTTCAAGCTTACCTAAATGATGATCGGTTGAGATGATGTTATAATAACAACTTACCAGTAGCACTGACGACTTGACGATCACAGTAAGGTATTATTAGCGCTGCTCTAGATACTAAGAATGTATATTCCGGCGCCTTTACAAGGACAGCCTTAAACAAGAAAATGTTCTTTAAACTTTGTAAATATAAAACAAATAATACATAAATAAAATATTTTAAATTCGAATGAAAAACAATGGATGTAGGCAACGTGTATGAAATTTATTCTTCTGTTGTCACATTAGTACTTTTGAAATGGTGAAGAGTTACTGCTTCTGGTAACAAGAAATATTGCATGTCGGCGACGCAACACGCTGGACGCACAGCCTGCGTGGACAAACAGCCTATCTATTACGTAAAAATAGCATTCATAAATCATCCATGTGATCAATTTACAGGCCACACCGTGTGGGCAGAATGAGTTTAGGCGATACATTTGAATAAAAATAACAGGCGGCGTGGTCTGGTTCCTTTCGCAATAACAATCGGTCACATATGCATATTTTAATACGAATCCAACACTAATAATGTGTTATCATTAATTATATGTTATTTATTGAGTGTTTCTGGCTGGTCTTAAGAAAATATAGACACATATTTTCGTTGAGAAACAATTTAATTAACCTTTCTAAGGTTTGCGATGTTATGACACACACATTCAATTCTCTCGGCACTTCCAATACACTAAAACATCTAGGAAGTATGCAACACTTGATAGGTATTACAAAATTAAAGACGTTTCTCTATCTTACTGGTAAGGAAAGCTTAGCGATCACGCAAATGCAAAATAGTTGGCAATATGTAAAATATAGGCAGCCTATGTGATGACGTAATGCCTATAACTTCTGCGCTTAAATCACAAAAACACAGAGGTGTGAAAAGTTTTTAGGTAGTTTTTTTTATTCAACCGTGTACAAATTGTCAAGTTGATTACGGTATTTATGTACAGTTGTGAGTAGCTGCGATGAGTGCGGCGAGGGTCCGAGACTATCACACCGATACATCATTAATTAATATTGAACTGTCATGGGAAGTGTTGCCCAAGACAATTTGTGTTCGGAGTGGCGACGATTGATGATCGCTCGCTTTGAACGAATGCCACGGTAACACTACTGATTTATAAATGACTTGTATTAGAGTCTAAACAAACATGAGAATTATTGAGCTAAAGAGGATTTATAGCTACATTATATAAATGCATGTCACATTTCTTTGATATCCGGCTGATACTGTAAGGTGAAAGTGATGTATTATACTTTTGATGCGTCTTGACTCAAAAACGTCATTGTTTTAGTAAAAAACTGTTTTCAGGCACCAAAAATACGAGTCATTATTTTAATAGTAGATAGAAGATTAGATAAGTTAGTAATGCGTTGAATATATCTATGAAATTATAAACTTTTCTATGGCCCCACATACAAAATCGATTACGCTTGTTCTTAATAAGACACAGCAACTTAAAACGTCTGTCAGCCACACACCGTCTTAAAGAAGACAGATAAATTCACAAAACTGCAGCGCAATGATTGTTCAATATTTTATTATTCATATTCTGCAATTTAGAAAATTTCGCGTTACGTAAAACCAGTCATTTGTCAGACGTTCAGAAATACATCAATTCTCCTGTAATAACGTGTCTGATGACACAGTAATAAGCGAGAGCAATGACTTTTGTCGCTTATTAAATAACATACTTCGTTATGTTTTTTGTTTTGTTACTACTTATTTACTCCTTATTATAGCTATCACAATGCCTCAGTTATGTATGCAACAAGCATTACTCCAAAATAAGGGGTTTGGGAATTCTTCTTCTTCTCGTGTTATTTTTTTCTCCACTTATTCCTGTCATCCCCGTTATCCGGCAGTTCTAATGTCCATTCAGAAAGGGTTTAGAGATAACCTTCTTTACAATATCAATGGAGGTTATTACGGTAAATATTACAGGATTCATATTATAATATATAATACATAAGAATTTAAAAGATTTCATGTTTATCGGGAAAAAATGTTTCAATTCTCTATTTACAGTAATGATGTATACTCCTCGAGCGATTTCGGCTACGGTGACCTCTTCAACTCTATTTTAACTATTAAATCCTAATTCAAAAAATGCTCATTTATTACGCATGTAAAAATCAGAAGCTTAATAGCGAACCTCAGGCTAATAGACTCCAAAGTATTTCCATTAAGGAGATGAATACGTCTTTCGTCATCACAACTTGTTTTCAAGCGGCTAAGTTAATGTAAAGTTATTAGTCTTTCTTGTTTATATTTTCTTACTACACATATCCTCACTCATTGACCAACAAGTGATTCATCATTTCAAGTCAGCTTCGAGCGCAGACTGCACTGGTACTGACTGGCAGTTGCTATAATATGTATTACAATAAGATTTCGCGCAGGCTACAGTCTATACATGTTCATGTATAAAAATCTTTATTACTTTGCGATCATAGATGGAGAATAAGGTTAACAAAAAAAATCGAGGTCTATTGTATTGAGATCCTTTTTCCGGGAAAAATCTCAGAATTCGCCGCTCAGCCGTGGGAATGACATAGGAGTAAAATAAGAAGTATCCGCAAAGAAAATAGTTATAGTGTTTCACCGGCTAAAGTTATTTGGAGTTTTGTTTCCCTTTAACACACTCTGGTTCGGGTGACTGCATAAATCTGTTTAAAGAAAAACGCAATTTTTCTTGGAGCCGCAAAGTAGTGGGAACAGTGTCTTTAAACATGGAAAAGCAAAAGTTTGCAGTTTTCTTGGTCCTGCGACTAATCGCGTTTCTGTAATGTTCTCATATTGAATGAGTAGGAGTGTTCAATATTAATATACCTACATGGCAACCTGTCCAGCTGCACGTTGTGTTCATAGATGAATCAATCAATCAATTGAACTTACTAATATTGTACCTCTTCAAAGTTTTAATTAGAAATAGAGATATTTCATTTTTATCTGAGGTATTTTAATTATGTTACTATTTTCTAGTGAAAATAACTTTAATTATGTTTAAACTAGTCATGTGAAGTGGGTGACACTGAGAATTTCCTACAAATAGGCTAAAAAAAAACAAATTAGCAAAAAATTGCCGTATTAACTGTCGTAAAGCATTTTCATTTTCAAGTAGTCGAATCGAAAAAATCGGGAAAATCGACTACTAACCATCATCTCTAAAAATTAACTACTAGCGGTTCAAGAGATACGACCTGGTGACAGGACACCTTTAGTAATAGAGTTTGGATTGTACCCTTTGGGAACCCTAAAATGTAACCTAGCTTGTACAAAGTAATAAATAAAATAAATAATAAAAAAGCCCTTTATTTCCTACATAACAATTTATACTTTAGTTCTACTATCTACCTACTAGCTAGTTTTCCACTCTTAATTAATTATTACATACTATTATTATATACTCTTTGCAGGTTTATTTCTATATCTATATTATTTCTATGTCTATTTATATTATTCTTGTTGTATATATATATAGTAGTGTTTTATAGTAGGAACCCCTTAGTGGGTGAAGGCCTCCTCCAAAAAAGTCCATTTGTCCCGGTCCTGTGCTTTTTCTTGCCAATTTGGGCCAGCTGCCCTGATGATCTCGTCTTCCCAACGTGTCAGTGGTCTTCCTTTGCTCCTTTTACCTAGAGGGCCTTTCCAGAATGTCACTTTTTTGGTCCATCTCTCGTCCTTTAACCTTGCGACATGTCCGGCCCATTTCCATTTGAGTTTTTGTGCATAGCTCAATGCGTTTGTTGCTTTTGTTATTGATCTTATTTTTGTGTGTCTTACTTTATCTAGCTTCCTAATTTTTAGCATACTGCGTTCCAGTCCTCGTTGGCAGGTAATGAGTTTATGTTTTAATTTCGTTGTGAATTTCCATGTCTGGCATCCATATGTTAAGCATGGTAGAAGGCTAGAGTTCATAACTTTTGTTTTAGTTGCTATAGGCAAGTTACTTTTAAAGTAAGCATGTACAAAGTATAATGTTATAAATTAACGATAATTATTAATTATGAACAATGAATATAATGTGTTTATAAAATTATTCCTGAATCATTCTATCGATTTGTAAAAAAAAAATTAAAAAATCATTTCCCACACTAGGATAGAGATCTCTTGATTAGAGATTTAGCATATGAGAAGATGATCAATGACTCCATAAAAGATGATATCGAACCAGCAGCAATGTTGCAACCATGGTGTTAATACCCACATAATACCTAATAGCATACTTATAAAGTAAATGTAAACAACTTTACAATTAATTCTTAACTTATAAGCCATAAACTTCTGATCGTTTTGATAGACGATTGATGTTGTAACAGGTGCGGTCACAAGCTTCTCGTTACAATACATCTAGCGATTACGTTTTGGCTCACAAATCCTAGCATACGAATAGGGCAGAGCTGTAATTTAAAATGACAAATGTGAAGTACGAAGTAAATAGTCCAGCCTACTAGACTATTGGCATTTTGAAGTATTAACGGTGATAGAAATCACTGTTTTATTTTATTTATTTATTTAAACTTTCATGTTTAACTGGTACATAAAGCGGACTTAATGCCCCAAGGCATTATCAACTAGTCAACCTTTGGGTCAAATGGAGAAGCAGCTGGAATAGGTACAACAGTACAATACAGTTTTTGTTCTTTTTATTTCTATCCCTCACAAATATGGAGTCCGATTTACGTGTTTTTTTTTATTAAATCCTTTTTAAATTGTATTGAGTTTGATCATGTTTATATGTCAATGTCAACTCGGCTATCATAAAGTATTTTCGAAATATAGCCCACATTGTCTGCAAGCAATTTAACATCTCATAGAGTAAAAAACATCAATTATAAAAATTCTAATTAACACAGTTAAAACGAATCAACAATAGTGAAACGTATGGAAGAGAGGGCTAGTAACGTCATGTCCCAGCAACTGTAAGTGACGTCACGCGAGATTAAAGTTTACACAGTATCATCTTTTTTTTCGTTTACTTTTTACAAGAAAAATAAGTCATCGATATATTTTTTTAATCTATCAAACAGACTAATTAGATATTTTAGTCAATACCCAATTGTACCACACGCATAACCTAAGTCTACAAGAGCGGTACACTTTCTTTTTTTAGTTACATATTTGTGGTAGGTTTTGTAACAGTGAATATAAACAAATTGCGATTCAATGCCATCTCGCTATATTTGCTGCGGTTTGACGATAATTGTATACTTAGGCCTAGTAACACTTACCAGTATTTGCAAATAATTGCTCAAATACCTACACCTTACATAATAAGACATGTTTTTATTACTAAGCTATATTTTTGCTAGAAAGAGCCTGATAATAATTTTAATGCTGTGTCAGTATCATCATCACCATCAGCTCATATTCGTCCAATGCTGGACATGAGCCTCCCCAATTGCACGCCGTCGAGATCCATCTTTGGCTGCTCGCATCCAGCTCCTGCCAGCCATCTTACGCAGATCATCACACAAAATGGGAAGGGGTATTAACTTCACCATAAACGTAAAATAAATAACTACGTAAAAAATAATTATACAATGTTGTAGATAAGTAGTTTCATTCACGTTTTGCCACAAGGACCGGAGATTCAATAATTCATTACGTTGTAATTTAACTCGCATCTAAATGAATATGCAGTCCTAACACTTGATTCAGCCACGGTAACCAGTGTCAGGTGTTGAGTTCGTCGGCTATACGTACTAATACGGCACAAATCTTGTCCATCTGTTAACTTTCACACGGGACCGCGTCAACCAATAATTATAGCCTCGCATTTTCCAGAACCGAGCTTTAAACTTTACATTATAAGTGTTTATTTACTAAATTGCGATACACCGCTTTGTATTAAGTCCGATCGTGATTCGTGCCTTATTAACAAGAGCACAACCAGTTCCTAGATGAAAGATTTGGCTAAATCAGGTTTTATGCGAAGCTACCGCCTGATAACCGTGGAAAAATATAATGTACCGTGAATGGCTTATGTATTACGTAATAGCCTATCGCTTGATTTCATTCCTATCTCGTGACTACAATGAAAATGTGCGTAACTATTCCATAATAACTATATAATCGTTAGTTAAAGACATCGTCACAGCGCTGACATGTGGGAAATATGCTGCGCCATGTAAGGAAATATAATATGTATGCTTGAGTGACAATATTCACTGTATCTAATTGTTAAACGTTAATAAAGGAATTAGCGTGCAACTTGTTTGTCATAAAATATGTCTTTGTAAACGAACGTGATTATATCGGTGATTATAACATAAAATATGCCGCAATATACGTTTAATATTTATATAAAAGTGTTTTTATATGAAATTGTAAGTCATAAAAGTGCTTATTAATGTGGTGATTACTACGTAGCTGCGTACAATACTTGTTCATTACTCAGCTCTAAGCTCGAGACTAATTTTCCTAGATGTTGCTTTAAACTATTAACAATAGCGGGGATCTCGATTTGTACACGAACGGACACATAATATACTTCGTGTGAAATTACATGGAAACTCATCAAGATAATAATTAATTCATACAAAAAGCTATGGACATGTTCGCAACTCTATCATTTATCACGATGCAAATATCCTATACATTTAATCGTCTTTACGCTGGCTCTGCTGCTGAAGTAGGCAGATAATTTGTTTGGTATCTCTTAGATTAGATTTATGTCATTTAATATTAAGTGCCTGGGGGCCTACCATGACCTCTCACAGCAGTACGTCCTCTTGCAGTATGAGGTGGAGAGGAGACAACGCTCTACGCGGTGAGCGTGCCGTCTTGCTTTTACAACTGCAGCATGGAGAGCTTGGTCCTTTAAATACGTTAAGAGGTAGTATACTATCTGTCATCAAGAAATAAAAGTTTCCTATTTTCTAAGCTTTTGAATACTGCGCAAGTTAACTTGTTGCGTATTAACATTTTCACCACAGTTACAAACTTAGTTTGAAGAGATGGAGATCTTGACGATTGAGTTGAAGTCAACCACTCAACTTGTAGCGTTATTAGGCTTTCTGTAAATTAGTGTAAATGATGGAACAACCGTGAAAGTAAATTGTAAGATTTACCTTTGAGATGTGATTCCCGAGCCGCATGAAATAAAATTATTTATTTAGTTTTTATTTTCAATAAGGTACCTACATAGTAAACTTCTAGGATAGGACTGAGTCTCACGAAAATATATCAGACCCTGAATCCTACCAACGCGACGTTTTTATTTGCTATTGAAATTTTATGGTTCTCATCCGGAAAATAAAACGCTTCATCTGCGGTATGTCATCTAAAAGTAGAGACATAAAATACACCAACAGTTCAAGAAGAAAAAATCCCCTTTCAAGAATTTGATAATTATAATTTGAATTGAGGTTGAAGTCAAATATGAAGCATTGGCTTTATTAAATCTAGAGCCGATTTTTCAATCGTCAGATAACTTTAATCTGAGGAATAAATATGGCATGACATATTTTATATATGACATATTTTCTATACAAAAACTGTCAAAACTTCAAACATATTTGTCGAATAAAAGTTATCTGGCGATTGAAAAATCGGCTCCTAATGACATAACTCTTCAAAATTAATTTAATATAACTTGAATTATTGGTTACATCGCACTGCCACCTCTTTTGGTGTTAAGGGTTAACATAATCTACAGAGCCCCGATTCTGCTGTTTATAACGGCCGTTGAATGAACGGCAGTTGGTATAAATTTGAAACTAATTATTCCTATTCTCTTGAACATTTTTTCAACACAATACTTAGAAATTCATTGTATTGACCGTGAGTGTTCCGCTCCGGGCTAAATTTCCAATTATTTTGTTGGAAAAATGCTTAGAGTAATACGAATTGTGCGCATTTAATCCAATTGCCAGTCATTCATTGGCCATTGTAAACAGCAGAATCGGGCCCCAGGTGCTTAGCAACGGATTATTTTAGGCCAGTACTACATTTTAATACGTAGACGTATTCGAAAGCCTTTTGCTCACCGGTAGGAAGGAATAGTTTATTACTTCCCATAAATTAATCTTTCATTTATCTTACATTTTCAGTAATACACCGCAACGCTAATGAGTGTACCAGTACACTGTATATCTTGGTCACAGCATAACATTCTCTTAATTACACACATAAATCTTACGCGGAAAATAGCCTATCTAAGAAATAATAACATAAACGTAGTAAATATTTAATGCTTAAAGTTAACACATAAAAATAAGTAACATTAATATAATATTTCACGGTTGGTTTACGCTAGTAATATTCCGCAAATAGCCATAAACCCCTCAAAGTTTATTTATTAGTCCCTACTTTAATAGCAACTATATAATCACTAATTAAAATTACAGTAGGCATTCTTGTATAATTTATTAAAGTATTTTATAGCTTCTCATTAAATCGTGTGTTGTCTGTAAGGATAGCGTTAACATGTTCTACTAGTGTATGGCAAGACAAATTTTCTTAGCAAGTCGTGAAAAGCCTAAAACAGAAATAAACGAAGATTTGTTCTGAATTACAAGGGCCAGCCGCCCCCCGTTAAAATATTTTTTGCATTGGATAAAGAAAAACGAAGCTCCACACTACACTGTGCGTTGTCACACCTTCTCAAAGTCAGGCCATCAAGTCTGACTAGTAATTAAAAGAGCAGTACTTCTGAATACAAAGAAAAAGTGATAGATGACGATATAAATCCTGAAAATGTAGTTGCCGATCATCGATATCCTCGATACCCCGATAACCCCCATACCCCCCCATCCTCATACCTCGATACCCCCCATCCATACCCCGTAGAAAATAACTAGTAAAGATTATTACAAGAAAGTACTATTAAAGATATGAAAAAAACACCACAGTTATTAGGTATTCTAAAGGTCAAAAGTTCAAGTAAACATTACCTATGTTACTTGGAGTTCACGTTTCATGAAGAAAGTAATTTTACTCGGGAAAAGATTACATTGTATTCTTTATGTTCACCGATTATTTTGGTCGGGTATAATACCCCTAAAGAGTTTTCTAAAAGGACGCTAAAGACAGTGTTTAGAGGTGTCCGCCATTATATCATCACGAGAGGTTTCACTATGTTGTTAAACAAAATTACATTATGCAATCACGTATTGACCGTCTACACATGCCTACACTTTTTACTTCCTCAAAGCATCTGTAAATCTTTAATTTTTTCCTCCTAATTGTTCAGAATTACATAATTAGGAAGCTTATTGAACTGTCGTCAGTTTATTACAACTTGTAGTCATAAAAAACATTGATTAAATACATGCGGTTGCAAAACAAATTATCTACATATTTCGCCAACGGTCACAATTATCGTTCAATGTTTGTAAACAGTCAAATCTATAAATAGAATTACCGAATGACCTTATATATTATTTAATGTCTGAATAAGTCAACATTGTAGTATATATACGTAGCGAGCGGTAGTTGCGCCTGGTCATTGTCCGATTTAGGTATATTTAATAGGTGTGTCAAGGGGTCATCGTCTCCCAATCGCAATGACATCAGTTTCACTACTTAGGATTACAAAACACTTACTCTCACTCACGTAACACAGCTAGGCTTTCTGTAAGTTTCAATAAAATTTGATGAGACGTTGCTTTCATATTAAATGCATTTTGTTGTTTTATTAACACATTTAAATTGACACTCACTACAGATGATACAAGAATCTTATTACCGTATTGCATAACCATTGTTCTATAAGATACGCAGGTATTTTCCTGTTCGACTTGCTTACTTACTGTTTATGTGTGACTCAGACGGAACAACAGTCTACGGACGGTACAAGTGTTCTCTAAACATTTAGCGCTCCTCAACGTCAATATCATGTCAATTTCGAATGGTTTTTAATATTTCTACGCTAAATAATTTGAAAACGACATGACTAATAGAATTATGTAAAAGACAAAGGTGCAAATAAATCAAGAAGCGTGATCCTTTTGAAATAGATTTCATAATTTACATAGATATGTCGTGCATAGACGCGAATACTTAAACCTAGTGAATATATAGGTACACATTCTCTATTATAATTAGCTTAAGAGTATTTAGTAGGCTATAATTATATGTAGCTATTTATAGTATCAAGGCTTTTAAATTAGTGACTTACTATAATCGACTGAATTTTCAGTTATCTACATCATTGTGGTTTATAAAAGATATACAAAGGCAAGCGAGACCAGCTATAAACTGTGGAATATAATTTAAAAGGGTAATTTTTATATCTAACCTACTTATAATGTACATTGCATTACACTAACAAGATGCAATAAGTTCTTTACTCAGAAATATTAAGCTCGCTTTACTACCTTTGATAATATCGAAATTCTATGCAGATCAATGCATTCAGAGCACAAATGAATAAAAGCTTTATAGAGTGAAACCCTTTTAATAGAGTTTATTGAATATTATTCAAAATATGCGTAATCACATCAATTGATATTCATATATGCGTATACAAAATATTCGTGAATACATTACCAGTCACCTCATATAGTTCTGTTTCTCATAAACGAAAACAACTGAGTATTAAATTTGATAAGTTTGATGTCTCAAAAATAATGAGGAACATTAATAAGAGAGGAGATAACTCGTAGCCTAGCCTTAGGCATCGTGGTTACATCCAACATAATCATAGAAGTTAAAAAGTAATCAATCCATTCTCTTCGGCAACGTTTACAAATTGTGTCTTCAATGACTCGTAAAATCTCACGACTCTCACTCGAGATATACATATTGTGAAATATTTTAAACATTCGCCTGCATGGCCAAAATGCTCGTTTACTTTCAAACGATATTAGATTGAGTTTAAAAAGATACGGTTCTTAATTCTTGTTCGTCTGCACAACGGGCTTATAAGCTGTGTTCGTATGATTCCTTTTATTTATTCTAGTTAATATTTATTTAGCATTTGTATTTCTATCTCTCACATGATGCTGATACTCTCATTACCTAATCTATTGTACCCATTTAGATTTGGCACACCTGCCGTGTACCTAGACAAATCATTGAATCGTTTGATCACTAATCAATAAAGCATAGCTGTAAAATACCTTGGACATGAAGTCAACTCTTTTGATGATTATTATAAACTACTATTATTTTGATAAGGATTCATCCCATATTAACAAAAACAACATCGTAATAAGCGTTGTTAAGGAAAAAATGATGCTGAAAAAAACGGTTACAGTTTTAAAAGATAAACATAACGAGGACCTTTTTTGACTTTTTTATGGTGTACAATATCGTAGAATATTATTTAATTCTATCCCGTAGGGTTAAGCCTGCATTTGCAATGTAAGCGGAAAAATCTTTCCACATCACATATAAACCTCAAAAATAACAGTATTTTTCCACTATTTAATGAATGTTATTTTACATAAAAACTTCCTCTCCAATCAATCTATCTATTTAAAAAAGCGTTACGAAATCAGTTGCGTATTTTCAAAGATTAAAGCATACATAGGGATATAGGGACAGAGGAAGCGACTTTGTTTTATACTATGTAGTAATTGTACAGCAATTACTTTTATTATAATCCAAATAAAATGATGAATTAAAATTCACTCCGAATTTATGTTGCGAAGCAAAATTTTAATTTTAACTGAAATAGTCATAAACATATACAGACTAATAAACCAGACTAATCTTTAAATTATGTAAATATCGATTATCAAAACATACTAGACCTAATCTAAATTTCTAATACAGATAGGCCGATATTTTAAAATTTGAGTCTAAAAAATTGCCTAATAAATTAAAAGTTGTACGTTCCCATTGATGAGGATTGATAACACATCACACTATATCTACATTAATCTGTCTCATTAATTGACGACCAAAGTCCTTGTCGCGGATAGCACGTAATTAAACGACTTAGGACTGTTTTTTTAACTTGAAGAACTTATTATTCTAACTTCCATGAACGTTTTACTTACGCACTATTTATCAGGATCTCTCAACTAGGTTTTACCCAATCGGAGTCCTTAATCATGAGTAGACGTGGCGGCGCAACGGCTTCATCGACTTGAGAAAAGTGACTTGACCTACCAAATGAGACTCTTCTCATCAAGCAGTTTCTTCATTTCTTCATTTTAATTGTAAATGTATTTTAATGAACTCACCAAGTGGGAAAGTTCCTCTCCAAAAGAGCAATTCAACTTTTCGAACGAATAATAACTATTGCAATCTTAATTTCATCACATTTTATTAAAAAAATAATAAAGTAAAATATAAAATTTAAATATCGATAAAATAAAGCGTTATCTTTTCCTACACGATAAAAGCTCATCACTAGACAATGAAGGTGAGAGAATCATCCTTGAAATATTTTGCAACAAGCCACCTGAACGCGTAAGATCGACGCGATTGTCCACTGTGTGACCTCCACTTGATCGATTAATATGCTAATTTAGATTATTTATTAGGCAACAAGCGTCTAACATTAAGAACTGTTTTGCTGATTCTAGTTTTATTTTGTAGATTTATTTTCATGTTTGTGCATTTATTTACTTAAGAGTTTTTTTTTGTTAGGTTGAGTACCTATTAGTGAAAAAAAATCTTAGATAACTAGCTAGGGTTTATTGTTAAAAACCTATTGTTACATTTGTGACACTTTTAGCGGTAATGTTTTGAGCAACCTACTACTCATAAAACAAAGAAACTGGACAATAAAAGCGGTAAGAGCGCTGTTTATATAGAGAAAGTCGAAGAAAATCTATGATAGACTTACAGCATGAACGTTCTTTTATATTAACTAAGAAATTTAGCAAGTGTTATTATTCAAACCGCAATATATTTAAATGATTAGAACTATTTAATGGTTTTCTTGCAAACCGAAGTTATCTATAAAAAAAGGGTTCATGATTGTATATAAGTGTGCCTATCGTATGGAACACAAATCCCATTCCGTATGTAAATATGGATTATTTCCTTCTCAACTTAAATTATACAAGAATTTATGTCATACCTACTCGTTACAAAAATATGCAAATCCCTATTTATTTAAATTTCCACAATAAAACACATGCATAGATAAATACGTAACTAGTTTATCTTTAATGATAGGTACATGTGTATTTATTTAGGTTATTTTTTGTATCGTTTGAATGTTGTTTCTATAGCAACATTATACTGACGTAGTATAATGTGTTGTTGGAATAACATTTTACTTTGTTGACTAATTTTAGAATCCGTGATTAAATGTTTACCATTTTGCTAATTATAGAAAGCAATTATGTTTAGTTTAGTCATATTTTATAGCCTAAGAACGTAAGACTTATTTACAATAAAGACCGATTACAAGTAACAGCTAAAGAAGGTTAGGTAACAAGCAGTCTAAGGAAGCCCTCAGAAACAAGCTACGAAACGGCTTTATTTTTTAATGGCTCAGAAAATAAACGTTTACTTAATCTTTATTAATCAAGCTCATCCTTACTAATTATAAATGTGAAAGTAAATCTGACTGTCTGTCTGTTACGCTTTCACATCTAAACCACTGAACCGATTTTAATGAAAGGACATGGCCGGAAATTGTATGAACCTGTGCCCCAGCATGTACACTAATAAAATCTACGTCAATTAATAGTAAACATCGTCAGAAACAAAAATAAAAAAGATTTATTTTGCTCGGCAGTCGCTGACAAAAGTTATGAAGGTTTAAAGTTAAGTAAGGTTAGGTTGAAAGTTAAACTATGGTTAAAGCACTTTTATGTTTCTGGTATATAAATATTTAACCTAGACCTTTAATATTCATAATACAATCACTTGAACACTGAGAGCAGCATTATTTTTCAATTTGAGTAAATCTATTTATTGGAAGTTAGAACAATATTACACAATATTATTCTACTGATAACATTTTGGATTAGACAGCAAATAAAAGAAATTAAATTGTTGAAACATTTAATATTAATAAAACATTATAAAACGCGGCTGGTGAAAAGACAGCTTCTTGGTATCTCGTCCATACCAAGTACCAAAGAATTGTCATAATGTGAGCACAACATCCAACAGTCCGGTTGCCAGATACACAATTACACCAATAACTTAAGATACCATTTCTAGGTTGGTCTTCAAATGAGGGAAGCTCGTCATATAAAAAATACGTGTGATATTCACGCCTGGACGTATGTCTCGATTTAATACGTCCTCTTAATAGAAGAGGATGATTTCCTTCAATTTCAAGTGCTGCGAAAGTATTTGTTAAACTTGAGTTCTCCAATAATAACTCCCATTCATTAGAATGCGCATAAAGCTTATTATAAAACAGCAAGGCTGATTTAATTAAGGTAGGCACTAAATAACCTGCACTTTGCTGACCATCAAATATGCATCGCCTAGATGTATTAGCACAACATCTATAATTAGGTAGGGCAATTGATGAAACATCTTGACCTGGGCCAAGATGAAGTTGTGGGGCAAGTGGTGGAGGAATTGGTATTTGCATATTTTGATCAGGTTGGTGATCTTCTAAGGCGTCAAAACGGTTGGAATTAGTAATAATTCTTCGGCTCACTTCTCTGTTAGCTCTCATGTAACAACCATGACATAAAAAGTTGGCTGCTCTAACCTGAAAAAAAAAGATGAAGCTAATACCACTCACACTTGACAATCAAAAGCTTAACTTTCTATATTTGTAAACTTAAATGTATGTACATAACAATATAATTATTTTATTGCCAACATCAAAGCAAGACACATATTACAAAATAAAATACCCCATCTCATCTCTGTCAATCAAACAGATACTCATACAGTTTTTACCAATATATAGAGTGATTAATGAGGAAGGTGAAAGTATATAATACATCCATATTATAGCATAGAAATACAGAGTTCCAAAGATTTGTAAAATCCATGTGGAGTCAGAGTAAATCACTAGTTATCTAAATAAGGCTAGTAAAGACTTGTCCTAACTGATTCTGAATTGAAAATATTCCTCATTAATAATAATTAATATAAAATCAGCATTAAATATTACTTTATAGTAACTATATTGACTCGCCTGTTACATTTTGAATTAGAACTTCAAATAAGTTTAAATTATTTAATGTGATTAACTACACTATTAAAACTGTAACAATTATTCACATGTAGATATTTAAAAACGTACTACTTACATGTCATCATGTAAGTACTGCCACAGTGATACAACTGAGGCCGGAGGGCTTCCCTCCAGAATTTCGTGTCTTTTGGCATGTGTAACTGATTTACCACAGCCATACATTGATATGACCGAGTTGTCTTTCACTGGAATTCGTTGCAAGACATCTTGATATCTTGTCATAACACGCACCACAGACGTGGCTATGAGATGATAACTGTGAAGGTAAAATAAGTATCTTTATTAGTCTTGAGATTATAGATAGGTATTTAAATAATATGAATGCTGTAGAAAAAAGATTTAATGATGCCACAACATACCTCGAATGTTAACCACTCCGATAAAAGACCAGTCATATCGGGAGGTACGCTGATACGTTCTCCGATTGTGATCCGGTTGTAAAAGGTCCATTTTCCTTAAGTATACACAGTACTAGTTAGTGGAGCACTCACGTGGGGCTACGACATATTATAAACGAAAAAACAAACCGGCCGTTTATTGTTTACAAATTATGTGAGAATGTGATTTGACATTGACATTGGACGTTCGATATTCATCACTTCAATGTTGTCAGCACAAAAGTGACTATCTTCCTTTGTACGCGAACTTCGTTTTATTTACTTAATAATATTTAGGGTTTCATTTATTTAAATAAATCAGAAAGCTTAAAAAAAATATGTGTTATGTAAGTTATAATTAATTATGAACATATTACATTTTAAGCTCGATGTCTATAGTGACGGACTTTCCCTACTTTGTTCTTTGTGAATATTATATGGCAACATTAAGGGTACTTTTGAGTGGAGTACAAACGAAGAAAATCTTTTTATTGTATGTTTTTTTCTCCCGCTGCTACAGTAAATTGAGCTTTTTTTAAAATTCCTTATTCGTTTTTTTATAATTATTGGTTTTATTTTGGTTCTTGTACACTCTGGGGCAGAATCCGGCCAAGTCCTTTGGTACAGAGATAGAGTTGACCTTGAGAAAGAACATTTGATAGTTTTTATCCCGGACTTTTGAAGAGTTCTCTTGGAATCGCGATATAACCGACATCGACGCGGGCGAAGCTGCGGGTGAAAAGCTAGTATGTAATACATGGTCTACATAACGGAGTCATGCAGACGTCACTGAAAACACTGGTGCACAGTGTAGTTAAAAACATAGGCCGCGACGCCGCGCGTCGCCGTTCGGACGAGCGCTGACGTGATGTGTAGGCAGAGTCACAATCTTGACACAATGTTTGTCACAATCGCGACAACCTTCCATATCCACTCCGAGTAACTTACCGGTTTCTCGCGAGTGGGCAGCTACTAGTTCTTTTTCGTATGTTAATTCGACCAGTATATCTATTACTATCACATTATATTCACGCTCTATAGTTGTTGGTGTGCAATATACATATCTATTTTCGTATTTACTTACAAAAAGATCTGTATATCGCTGCGCAAAACTAGATAAACACCTCATATCTATAGAAGTAGGAACCACGGTACTGTTCTAATTTTACATTGGTGATCTTCCTGTAATAATAGTTAATAACGCTTGCGTTTTATTGGTGTTAGTCACCAGTGTTATGACTACAACAAATAGAACTAAACAAACATACAGTATACTGTTTATAGAAATTGTATATCCGTTTAAATTAGATAAGCACACCGAGCTTTCAAGTCTCAACGCAAAGACCACCCTCCGAAGTCCATAAACTATTGAACTTCTACTGAAACTTCATGTTACCTGCCTTCTTGCCAAGATATAATTTTCCTTTGTAAATAATCTAATCTAACATTATACATCCATTAACAAATAACCCTTTCCGAGCCGCGTATCGCAATAGATACGGGTACAAGCATGTTCAATGTGATTAGTTCTATGGCGTCAAGAAATCGACTCGGTGCAAGATAAAATTAAATTGGCGGCTAAAAGTAAGAGATACAGCGCGACCTTGGGGCAGAGCAGTTTGTTCCGGGTTCGGTCCTCCACCCAGCGCTGCACATTGCACCGCGCCGACCGGTCGCTCGCGCCTCTCCGCTGCACTCACCTGTACTTACCTACAAACATAAGTGTGTCGGACGTCAATTGATTGCAACATAGTATCTCACAGACAAGATGTGTCATTAGAGTTTAGATTATGTCCTATATTCAGTGATATCCAATTAAAAACCGGTAGGCCTGCTAACACTCATGACCCGTGCTAATATACCTAACGTGTCAATAAGAACAAACTAGAATAAGAAGAACAAAATTTAAGATGAACCAAGTAAGGTGGCTACTAGTCTATTTGCGTATCAATTTAGGTTCGACGTAAATATTTGCTAAAACACTGTATGCTAGACGGTTTTGTACATTCACACATTATGTAACCAATACTAGCATTTTGTCAAACAAGTCATCTCTAGTAATACATTCACTGTTATTCGTCATTGGGACACCCTTTTAGGTCATGTAAGTACAGTTATTAAATTATTTAACACGACTCGTTGTATTACTCTTAGAATAAAATTTGTAGGAAAATTGATATGAATAATAATACTCAGACATCCTGCTAAAATATTTTATTAAGATTTAGCAATGTTTTAATGAATAAATAATAAGGCAATCACGTGGTATTTGATGCAACTATTAATGAGTATGAAGTTAAATTACAATATCAATAACAAGCATAAGCTGAGATTAATATACCGATTCGGCGTTTCACCTATCACAATTTCTTTGGAATAAAAATGTACTACTTATTCGTTAACACTCGACTCCTCAATCGTCGTCATAGTCGGGTCTATGGCAAGGTCTACGTGCAGTTTATTAATGTTACTAGAAGAATTTAAATCCGTTTCTGCATTTGAATTTTCACCATCATCTTTAATTTCGGTTTCGTTAGACGCTTCCTCAATCACAGGGACGGCGACTTCACTGGGTGCAGTGGCGCCCTCGTCGGCCTCAGGTACAGTTTGTGCTAGCGTTGGAACTTCGATCGTAATAATCTCATTTTCAGTTTCTTTTGGTGACTCGGCTACTTTGTTCTCTTCGAGTGGTCTAAATATTTCCTGTAGCGAAGAAACTTTCTTTTCTGTGGGAATTATTCTATTTAAATATACTAATATGTCTGAAAGAGAAACAATTCCAACAAGTTTATCTTCCCTATTTACTAACAATAATCGATGACTCTCAGTTCTAACAATAACTTCTAAGGCCTCATATAAAGTAATACTTGAACGACACTTCTGTAACTTTTCTTCCCAGTCTTTCTTTTTATTTCTTACTTCACCTATAGTCAATGACAAATTCGAATACAGTTTTTCACTTACAAGATTTAAAACTTCATACTTTGCATAAACGTCAATAAGCATACCATTTTCATCTAATATGGGCAAAGCGGATACATCTTTTTCTAACATTAACTGAAATGCTGTTTTAATAGTTGTGTCTTCAGTAACAGAAACAATATCATCGTAAGTCCCGATTTTCAATTCAGTGAGCGTTTTGTGAAAGAATGTTAATTCAGGAAACTCATTTAGGTATACAAACAAAAATCTCAATATTCTTTTGTGAGATAAAATGTAGAGAACGTCTCCTGTAAAAGGATCTATCATTAAAAGGCGATGGACACGATTTTTGTGAAGTAAATTAATGGCGTCGTGCAGGGATTGATCAGGTCCAGCGCTGCATAAAGGTTTCCTTGTCGAACGTAACAATTTTCTCCAAGTATGAAGCGTGTGTCTTTCTAAATCTTCAACGGACAAATTTTCTTTATCAAGATATAAGAGAATTCTTATAAAATCGGTTACAGTTATCATACCTACAAGTAGTTTTTTATTTGCATCCCAAAGCGGTGCAGAACGAATACCATGTGATATAAGCGTAGGAAAAGTTTTTTTTACAAAAAATTGTGTATCAAATATAATAACTTTTGCGGACTTTGGTAAAATCTCGTAACATTTATGATATTTAAAGAAGTTCAATAAAAGTCTTGTTTTATCTCTTCCTCCTATTGATATTTGCACAATTGATAAATATGGATCATATTTAGGAAGACCCCGAACTTCCCTAAACATTTGTTTTGCTTGCGTTGGATCTAATGAAGCGTATGAATTTTTATGGTAAGTAGGGGATGTCGTTTCGATAGACGACCGGCGAATTTGTTTAGTAGCTTTCTTCTTCACTGGATCTGCAGTAGTTTGACTACTTTCTGGATGAGGCTTGCTTCTAAAAATATCCATTACCCTTGTTATAGGACTATATTTACGTGACGATGCTCCAGTGACCGTATGATAATATTTTTTGTGTGAATCTTTACTGTCAGCATATTGCTGATCCTCTGGGGGAGTTTCTTGGTTATCTGTAGTCTTTGACTGTTGTTTTGGGGCATATTTCTTAGCATCACTCTTTCTTCGTAAACGAAATATATCAAAAATAGAGCTTCGAGGACTAGACGACGTTCCATGGAAAGTTTCATATCCTTTTTCAGGCGCTGATTGTCGATCAGCACTGGATGGTCTGGAGGTGTCTGCATTCTTGTCTTTAAATATCGATCTTACATGGGGCCTTTGTGACTCAACTCCACGCGTTCCAAAATGGACCGTATGTACATTACTATCTGCTACTCTAGAAGGAACTTTATCGTCTGTATTCGATAGTGTGGTAACAACAAATTTCTTTCGCTCACCAACAACTGTTTGATTTTGCGCTTCCGATTGTTTCTTCTTTTTATTTTTGTGTTTCGCCTTGCCATGTTTAGAAGGTGATTCGGTAGTCGCAGATTCATTTTCTAATATTGGATCCATGTCCAATTATATTTCCAAATGGACGTATTATACATTTAAAGTATAGCATAATCCATGAAACCTCTTGCCGTTATCTGTGAAAAACAAATGAAATACTTTTTAATACTTATTCCGTCTAAACCTATGAGATTAAAGATTAAATCTAAAACGCATTGACGTTAATTTCTTCATAAATTAATTGTGATGATACGAGGAATATTATTTAGAGACGGTAAAATACGATTGATTGCATTAGACCCTCTTTCACATTGTGTCAAAATGACATACAGCGTATCATATACGAGTTTATTGTGTAACAATTTTATGGCTCTCCGGAACAAACATACATAAGTGATTGAAGAAACATTTTACTTCGATACTAAATCATGATGATATGAAGACATTAAATAATAATAGATCTTGCTTTTTGACAACCTGGTGCGTGGGGCGGGGAGATGAGGCTTTACTAGAGTTCTCCAACGCAAAGGTGGATATGTTAAATATCCAGTAGGTGGTAAGAGAAGGAAAGTGAGTAACTATTTTAACCTTAATGATAGGGTTTAAAACTTATGACTTAACAAATTAATAGCACAATCGCGAACCTGGCGAAACAAATACCAAGATTGTCCATGATCCTTTTATCACCACCTAAAAGTCCCTGTGTCGTGACATTACGCGAGTGAAGAGATTTTGCTGCGTAATATATAAAATCAATATGCTAATATTTTAGGAATGAAAACGAACTTTTTAACCTAGATACAGAACTTAATTTTAAAAACCCACGCACTAAAGCTGCTACGCACCGCGCGTCATGAAAACTGGATAGGTACATACAAAATCCAATGTACAATATATTGACGACCAATTATACTCATATAGGCACGATCATGGCGTAACCACTCACTGCATTTGCAATCACATGTATTGACACATTACAATACAATGTAAAAATAATATTGTGTAGCACGTAGTTGGAAATTATTTGATTTTAGGTGTCGTCACCGCCGCTTCCATCTCCGATAGTTAACTTGTATTACTGTCTAATAGCTCTAGCCCTTCCTACTATTTAACTGCGGCAAAAAATAATCACATAACTCCTTACATCGTTGCCTAGCAACGCAATGCGCCAAATGCACCCATTTTACTACATGCGTTACCGATTTGCTGTTGCATTGCGTAATCTACAGATACTATTAAAGAATCAGACACAAAACTCGTCTGCATCAGATTAGCACGACAGTACTCACAAAAACAACACAATACTAAACCACTGGGGATAATAAAGCGCGTATTTAAATCTATATTTGACACCATTCCGCTGATCAATACTTATGTAGAGCAAATACAATGCAGTTTACAATGAATGTGGAACGTACCTGCTTTACGGAGAGTTTCATCTTTAGATTCCAACGTATTCGCACACACAGGTTTGCAATATGACTGTTAATTTAGTATTGGATCGGACTGAGCACTATTTTACTGGGGTCGCGTGTTATTCCCGACGATATTATGAGCGGCCATGTTGGTTGTCAAATTACGCGAGGGTTCCGCGGGGCGACATCTGCTGTCGGGCGAGGGGATCGCGTCGTAGGGCGGCACGGCAGCCAAATCGGAACGGGTGGGAACACTATCATTGTTTCTAGCGCAGTTCGACTTTCAAATCGTGAGATGTCACGGCGAACTGATTTCAGATATAGTCGTCAGGTATATGGTATTAGCAATAGGGTAGGTATCTTTACTAATTAAGAGCGAGCGAAGCTAGAGGTATCCCTAAGTTTGCGTAATAGGTCGATCGACGAATTTACTACAACTAAAATCTTACCCGTTCGTTTCTGTACAAAAAAACTGAAAACGCAGGAAACGCGTGAGGAAGACAACGAGGACTGAAGATGAATATTATCAGTTCCACGAGTCAGCCTATAATCTGAAGATCTATTGTAGCGACCTTCGGAATGACATTAGACGTCGGTACCAAAACACTGTGGAACTGTAAACAATTATTGAAATTTTGAATAAGGCACCCTAAACACTTTTATGATAACAGACATTCTAAATAGCTCTAAAAGCGAGATACCTTTAATCTGTGACACTGGCCTACTGACCGACACCGGTGCAAAGCCAGACACCCCTATACATTCATGCCGGTGTTACAACCCTTTGACGGTTCTGGCAGTAACGATACAAAAAAGGGTATCGAGTATTTGACAAGCTATCACCTGTCCAAACATTTAATTATTCAATTTATGTCTTTTACTTTTAAATATCCAATTTTCTCTAATAAAATTTCACCGTAGCGTTAAATTTTCAATGAAATTCTAGGAAAGCTAAGCTAACCGTTCCGCTTCTTAGGTTTCTATTTGAAGATAAATTCTACGGTAAGTTTTATATTTTTTCAATAAAATTCAAAAACATGATTTGAAATCGTAACTAATGCTTACTCAAACTTGTATTAAAAACTGAAAATCGAAATGTACAATTCATAGTACATAAGTATGTTACATAAAATAATTTTCTAACGAGATAGCAACCTTGTATCGTAAACAAAACATAAATTATTATTTTAATACATTAATTTAATTTTGAAAGGCATAATAAATTAAATTTATTGGTAAAGAATCGTTTGTAATAATAAACCGTGTGTTTATCGCACATCGTGACGAATGTAGCGTCACTGTGAAAGATCGTGCGCACAGGAACAATTGCTTCTTATGCTAAATATACTTTTATCGATGCAAAATCAAACATTATGCGCGACATTTTTCACAATGTACCTACGTATTATCGCTAATTTTACTCAAGTATGAGTATAGAACAAATTAATTTCTGGTACAATGAGCACCTTTGAGGGAACCTTACCTTATTAGTACATTTACTTCAATTTTTAAAAGAGTTTGTGAAAGAAAAAAAAACCTATAAAATCTACCTGTTAATTGAAAATATGGCCATTAATATCTATATCAACATTTCGAGTTCCAAAAATAGATAAGTAAGTGACGACACACGTTATCGCGTGTTATCTTATTTATAAATCGGATAAACACACCTGCTTCAAGTGAAAGCGAACTTTGAGAGATAGAAACAATTTCTGAAGGTCAAACCGGTCGTTCACATTTGGTCCAGTTTAAATCCATGATCCCGCCACGCTCCCGACCGATCGATGTAAGTAAATTATTGAAGCAAAAGTCAAGAGCGGATAAGGTCATCAAATATAATTCTAGGAAAAATATTTTAATATCATAAATTAATCACCAGTCACAACAGATTTAGCCATTTAGGTAGGTGATCTCAAAGTGACATCACTCTGTGAATAGATGCTGAAGGTAATATACGCGATTTAATTACTCACATCGACAAACAAGTTAGCATCGCTCACTTACCAAGAAAAGTAACCAGATACCAACAATATAAAACTATCAAAACGACAGATCAGACGAGTATCGATTCATATGCGCCCACGGAAAAATATTCCTAAAGCCTTCATGATGTTGTTTGAAACATTCATCATAATTGCGTTCCATCGCAGTGCAAGAGTAATGTGAAACGTCTAGGTAACGCGAGAACAAAATACAATAGACTGGGCATTCCAGAAGAAACATGTATCAAGTTATACCACATAGTAACATAGTACTTCCACTTATCTCGCTATGACGACATCGCATTCTAAATTTAGGTAAAATTTGCTTAACACAATGCGCATGCGGGTAAAACGATGACGTACGGCTTCGTCATGAATCAGTGACGTCACCGATTCAGAGACACGAGGCAAATGATGACGTAGCTTGCGGGGAAGAGGGACGTACGATCGATAACACCCGCTGATAATAATATTCTTGTAGTTCAGTGACGCTCGACTAATAGCGGCACGGGACTGGAAACAAACAGCCTTTTAATAAAGCACGGGTCGGCAGCTCACGTGCTAGACCGACTTACACTGTTCGAATTAATAAATAGACACAGGTCAGTCGTTTGATCGAAGTTCACAAGATGCGCTCACATGACATTCTCATTAACTATGGAGAACTGAACCATGGAAACCGTGATTGCTTCCTAATGAAATTTAATTCGTTGACTTCACTCACAAGTCTCTCACACCTACATTGGCTATATCAATACTTGTGACAATTTCAGTGTCAAAAACTATACATATTACGAAAAAGTTTTTCCATAAGAAAAATCCATCGTGAAAGCGTACTTGGCTGTGATTTTCAGAATCTTTAAAACGAGAGATAGTATTAGCTAACAAAATTCGCATGACTTTACAAATGAAACTTATCAAGTGAGTCTGAATTTACATCTGGAGCATTAGTATCGATGACGTCGAGATTACCGGACCGATTGTTTCAATTCTATTTATAGATATACGGCACGTTTCACAGATTTCATAACTGTAATTTTATAAAATGTGTTGGTCCGTGTAATTTTAGTTGCTCTGCAAGCATGACTTTGATTTTCTTTTGACATTCTGGGTGTTGAAATAAATCGTTAATAATGAGTAGTCGTTTGGTTGAGGCTATTTTTAATATAGTAGTAATTACTGACGGAAGTGCTCTTGGTATGTGGGGATATTAGTCAAAAATACTGTATACTTTTAATGAATAAATTGGCTATGTAGTGGGTGAAAATTTAATAAGTGGCGCGTCTTGGTATTTTTTGTATACGTACAATTTTATAACTATTTCCACTGTTAGAATTTGAAAAAATATTCCTAAATTATCGGGATATTTCAAAACAGTAATAGGATCTTATCGAGATCCTAATTTATTATGCTCTATTTACTTTTTGATGTCGTATGCTCATGTTTTATTACAATAGTATGATAAAATATTAAATTGCATTTATAATGTAAAATACGATAATATTACTAATGTGTTACAGTTTCCATTCCTCACAGGCGGATAGGCGTTTAGCAGCTGAGTGATATGAGCTAGTAATTAATTGATGTGGGGTTTTGAGCCACATATTAGATTAAAAAAAACAATATAATATGATAATACCGTAGGTTAGCAACCATAACTTTGCGTTGTTTAAAATATTCCTGTTACCTGACTACCAAACAGATTCCGAGATACAAAATATTTAAATCAAGTCCATAAACATTGTAGTTCTCAAACTCTCAAAGTAAATACATTACGCCGAACCAATTGGCGTAGTCAAGTAGAATTAGTAGTATAAAATTCAAATCAACGCTTATCTATTGATCTGCGGAATAAATGAAGTAATCACGACGGTGCAAGTGATCAAGTTGTAATCTGTTGCGATAAACTAGCTTTGTCACGCGGCTCGGCTCGCAGTGATAGCTGCGGTGCTGGTTCCAGCAATCTTTAGCTTATCCTAAATATGAATGGCCTTTCCAATTGGTTCGGTGATTATAATTATCTATTGCTCATTCGTTAGTTAGTAGGAATCGGGAATTCAATGATTCAGAATTAATCTGAATTTAGATACATTGTATTTGTTGACGTTGATTACTGTTTAATACATTGTTATGGACGGATGTGGTGTAGAGCGTGAGCTAGGAGAGATTGATTATAAAGAAATCTGAGACCTATAAGTAATTAAAATGATTAAAACGTACAATACGCTAGAGCACGAATATAGGAACTACCCGCTGATCAATAATAATGTTTATCATTATGACATTGAAATCAACGATCTAAAAGTCGAAACCGACTTTTGATGACAATTTTCCTTGAAAACTGTAAGAGCCCCAACTAACCACTATTTAACAGTTAATGTTCCAAAATAATCAAAGATTACGAAATAAAACAATAAAAATACTCGCATTAAACTCGGATTACACTTCGACGTACTAATTTTATTTATTCAATGTTACCGATTCGACCTCGTCACCATTTTTTATGTAATACATAAATGCACTTCTAATGCGCATACACATAAATACCTAGTTATAAATTCAACTATTCAAACGTGATACATCTACGTATAAAAAGATTAATGTTACCTCTTTTCAGAATCTTCAGAGATTAAGTAATCGGCAATCTTGTTTGCTCAAATCTGAACGAAATAATCCCGACATCTTCAGCCACTGATAAAAAGCGAGTACTTAGACTACTTGCCTCACAAGTACACCTAAATTACAGAAAAAGTACTTACTGATAGCGATAAGACTAGATATTTCGATAGTAGTAGTACATTACCACTAATTAACTTATCACAATATTTTCAACATAATGAGAGCCATAAAACTAGTTACCTTGTAGATAATAGTAAAATAGGTAGCTACAGATTGCCTTTTATACATGTTTTTGACGTTGGATATATTTAAAAATAAATAAGAATAAAAGCAATCGACGCAACCTGTTTTTAAGGTACAACTTTGCCAATCAATGTTGTTGTTTCGGTTTCAAATTAACAAATATTTCAAAGTTTTGTAGTAAAAGTAATAAGTTCAAATAACTGTAACCTGTAAAGAGTATTAGAATTCAATTAAATGTAGATATCTGTTAGAAAACATCAATTCCATTCAATTATCCACGTAACTTATATCAACTAAGTAAATAAACACTAAATCACACGGTGGTTAGGAACGAGTTAACAACAATATACGCACCAGGCCATGTGGTTCACAACACAGACTCACGTCTGCAGCGAACTGTGTTTTAGTGACGAGCACTTTTAAACATAACCTCAAAATGTTACACAATATACGCCCGTCAGATTAAATACTGTAGTTATCTTAGTTTAATTATTGATGCAGATAGTATACTCACAACACAGATCATTACGCTGAACCCCTCTAGCACAGACTATTTATGAACACTTCACACACACACTCGCAATATGCATAATGCATCCAATACCAGCGAATAGTTTCATATGCGTCGTGTTCGCGTTAAATCGAACACAGGTAGTTCACTGGTCGATTATGCGGACGTTGTATAACATGGGCACTGGGACGGGAATTGATGGATCCACTGTTTTGACAGCGGAGACCGCCATGCCCAATTAGTACAATTTACAATCGAGCCACAGAGTGTTCCAACAACGCGCTGACGGCATCGAAACAAGCGCGTCGCGTTCACGGTATGGAATTCTCTCGCGGCCGCGGGCCGCTGATGCGGCTGCGTTCGCGCACCGATATGTGTCCGCACCCACACATGCGCGTATATCGCCTAAACACACACTCGCTACGCATTAAATATAGATGACGCCGCCGACGGCTGACGAAGCCGCAACTACTGATAAATAATTATGTCACTTATCAGTCAAATTTCACGGGTAAATGATACTATGAAAATAAAGTTTTTGAATAATACTTATGATTTGCGAAATGTCAATATTAGCACAACAAGAAGCGCGCTGACGTGTTGTCATGTGTCAGCCGCAATCATTTTTTAATAGATCGGATAAATCTTTTGAGATCGTATTTATATATAAACTCCTTCTGCTGGTTAGGCAAGTGTAATAAGTATAAATAAACTTAAACATAAAATTAGACAAATGGAAAAATATTATTTATGTTTATTTGTTTAATGAATATAAGTTTATTTACTGCCTGTACTTAAATAATAATCTATTTATCAATAATATTTTCTTAGGATATCTAATTACAATTAACTGAAACATAAATATGAGGCTATCAAATCGAGTTTGCTTAGTGAGACCATAGGAAATGACTAATTATTACGTGGAGAACCTCTAAGCACCTGACACTAATTAATTCAATTGCAGTATGCATACATAGATCCAATATATAGAGCAGTATACATAGCTATAAAATGAACATTCTCTCACACGTGATTCTACATTAGAAAGATATGTTTTACACAATTAAGCAAATATATTGCTGAGAGTTTTAATACCACTTTGTTTTTTTTTACTTATATATAAGAAACAAATACACATAATTCGTTAAAACTCCACTTCTTACTTTCAGGTTTAAATAAAACCCGTAATCTTTAATCACTTAGTGTAAAAAAATATATATTTTTGGATATAATGAAACTTTAACAAAAAGAAAACAATTTGCCAGACAAAATTACCAAAGAAATGTTGTAATTTTAGCTCTGCATAAAAATAAAATAAAATATTTTGCATTCAATTATAAAGTCTAAAAATGATGAGTAAGTATATTATTACAAAAATTTTCACATTCCATCCATTCATGTTGAGCGGAGAAAAAGTGATGTTAGTTCGGTTTTTTTTGTTGCAGAAGTTGTTATCAATGCAGGGTATAAGTGCATTCAGTCAGTAATAATATACATGCATGCGAATACCTATTTCCTTCGTGTGACCTTTAAACGTTGCGTGGGACTAACACACATTATATTTTTCTGTTACAACTGAATTAACAGAAAAGTTAGCGAGTCGTTAAAAAATTTCGATCATTTTTGCTATTAAATTTGTATTGCTTCATTATTTTTAGTAACTATTCTACCTATATGTTGATAACTACCGGATATTCTTTTTTATTTTCCTGTTTTTGTTTTAAATTCATTGAATTATAATTCTAAATACGTATAAAGTTGCCATTAATTGGTATAATCATGAGAAAGAACAGTATTTTTCTTGTACACAAAAAAACCTTTTTCTAATTTCGCCACGTATCTTCCTTTTAAGCCGGCGACTAGTTTGACTAAGCACGAAGGAAAAAAAAAAACAATATCTTTTAGTTTAGATTTTTTCAGAAAAGGCTTACGAATCGAAACGATTGGGTACTTAAACAGGAGAATATTACATAAGGGAAAAAAATGTTTCTAGACTAGAATGCCCACTTCTCGGCAAAAGCTTACCCACTTTTCCTCTCGCCTTACTCTTGGCAAACGAAAAACTGGAGAAATAAAATTATATTTTATAGTCAGAGCAAAAATTCTAGATAGATTAAGCGTATATAAAAATAAGAGTATCAAGTAATTACACCTTATATCGGCAATTACATTTTACGGTACAAAAACACCGATCACTGTTATTTTGTTATCAGAAATTAAAGTTATCTGTTGCACTTAGCCTCATTACATAAATAGTGTAAACACTTGCCAAAATAAGGTTGAAGGTTAAAAAGCACTGCGTTAATGTCAAACTAATAAATAAGGCAATAAAAAGGTAATTCCTTAACTTTTTGCATTTAATGTACTTATAAGCAATGAGGCGCAAAAAGTTGAACCACTTTCGTATATAGCCGACTCTTCAGGGAAAAGTTAATATGAACTTCTTTTCTTGTTCACACAAATTTAAATATGTAGGTACCGATACTACAAATACATTTAAATACTTCCGTATTATAATGTTCCGCTTTTCTCTTTGAAAATAACTTTTTCATTATTCGAATTCTTATAAGCATTAGCCAAGCACCTTCAGAGAGATGTCATGTTACTAAAAGTTAAAACCTTATCAGACTTCTGGGTTATCATCGTCATAATCAGCCCATATTCATCCAGTTCGGACATAGGCCTCCCCATAGCACTCCATTGAGATCTATCTTCATGTGCAATTAATTACCCAAGCATTAAAATATCTTACTAACAATCTTCTACCTACGACGACGTCATTCCTTAGCTTTTCCTTCCCTTCGCTGATCCTTCATCATCATCTGGCCATAGTCGTCGCGCCATTGAGATCTATCTTCGGCTGCCATCCTGCGCAGATCATCACTCAACCGTGTCTGAGGTCGCTCCTTATGCTATAATAATTTCCTTTTGATGACTTTCAGGTTCTGCATGATCAGTGTAATGTGTAGGTGCCGCTGCTCGTCCATCTGATATAATCCATTAGTCGCCGATTACACCCACAGGTAGGTCGCTTTGCCTATTTTTAGCAAGAACCTCACGCTACGGCATCAAATTTATTTGTACGCATATCACCTTCTTATGTTATTTATATTCTACTTACCCGTCATATGTATAAGGTCATTCACAAATTTGCTTTTATTAAAACAATCGATATTTGTCTTATTTATAAGCACGTACTGCCGTCATCAAATTCATTCATTCATGTTAAAGTTATTGAGACTTGTCTTTTAATAATAAAGAGGAGTTTACTATAATTCATTGCTCTTAACACTAATTGCTGAGTGTCTTTTCTTTGAAGGTGTAAGTATATTGTAGTTTATTAATAGCAGAAGAGCCTTTCAGTGTCTCAAAATGTATTTCAAAATAAATGTAAATAAACAAAACAATAAAAATGTTCTTTTTTTCCTAAAAATGACCTTGAGAAAATATAGTGATATATGCAAATGTAATGTATTGACAATAATTAACACAATACCGTATGATGAGGTAACATCAAAACAGCTGTTATATCTATTGTTTTCTAATGCGCCGATGAATCATAATTTCCGCGTTATCTTACCGAGATAATATTGTGTGAGCAGTGAACCAGCAAAGCAAACAATGTCATCATTATTGCAAACTTTACTAGACGTATTTATTTAGACATGGGTTCATCAATCAAATCACAACTATTTGTTAAATTATGAAAAAGCTATCTTTCTCAATGAATAATTTTTTAGATGATGGTTAGTAAATAGATTGGCAAAATAGTGTAAAGATAATTGCTTTTTATTTTATACCATGGGTTCTATGAACGAAATATTTAATTAAAATGGGGTGCCCCTGTGTCCACAAATATTCAAGACACATGCAGACTTTATATAAATATCGGAGGAACACACAAACTCTTGTCCTACGAGGATATTAAACCCGCGAAACGTCACGACCAGTGGGTTTGGTGTGGTGAACTCAACTACTTGGCTCTTCGTGCAGTGATGAGTAAAATAAATAGCTAATAATTATGAGTGGGAAACCAAATTTTTTACTCTACGTACTATAATCACTTATTTGTATCTCGGGTTAAGTTTCATCAAATTGTATTAAAATCTCTACAAAATTTAAGTTAAATTGTATATTCTATATTTTATGACGAATGTAATAAAGAAGTTACAGTTTCAAGAATATAATATTGGCATTAGTACTATTACGTACTTTAATACTATTGTTTCCATTTAATTAATCAAAGATACCTGCGTCGTAAATTCATTATAAGCTTCTTGAAAGATATTTACTTAGCAGATATAGCATTATGACTTCAGGTACAAATTACATTAACTTTATTAATATAGTAGGACAAACCATCTATGTGTAGGTTATTTTGGACGTTAGGTATATTAACAAGTATCATGTCTATTGTCTTCTACCCTTAAATAACTTGGAGACATATTTGACGGATGGATAAGTCTTTTGTCGATGAGTCGGCGATACGACGACATCGATTATAATGTAAAATTAGAATAACTGGACGGTTGCCCGTTCTGCGAGCAGCAAATAGTACTGGGGCATGCGACCAATCGTAACAGCCGCAAATACATGCACCGCGCTGAATGCGGACACACCGCGGAAGACAACAACCCCCCACAGCACTCGCGCCGCGCCGCGCTCCGTGCAGGCTCGGCCGCCGACCGCCGCCCGCCGATGCCGTCACATCGCTCAATTTGCGTAACCAGCCTCACGCAACCCCTTTATCTGATCCAAACACCGCACAATCGGTCATTACATTTTCGGAACTAATCAAATACTTTAGCGATCTGTCAAACTAACAAGGCGTCATATTGTACGTGCAGCGTGAACAAATAAAGCCCATTCATCATGGTTAGTTTAGTTAAGAAGTACTTACGGACTTAACTCTTTACTTGTTTCGTATTCCAAGCAGAATACAAATATTTAACAACGCTAACTGGGTAGCGACTGATTTCTTGTTCACACACATTCAGGTTTTGAGCGTACAAAAATGACATAATGTTATGCCTCATCGAATACAAACAAGGGTTAAGAGAAGTTGAAATACATTGTGCTAGCGGTGATTCTAGTAGCTTCAGCCTGTACAAAAATATTTGTTGGTATTTTATCTATATCTAAAATATAATAGAAACCTCCCTTGCGTAATAGAAGGGGCATTACCCTTATCCATTAAATGAATATTAGAATTCGTTGAACTCTGACCTCGGAATTATTTAACAGCATGCAGAAATTTTCAAAACGTTCTGGAGATGTCCAGGACCTTTTTGCAATCTAGATAAGACATCTGATATAATGTATTTGAAGTGTCCTAACCTAATGAAGCAGGGTAACCTAATGAGTAAACTGGAGAACTAAGAATGTAGATGGTAAGGTATGTAGGACATCGGTTGCAAATTTAATCTCGGCAACACACCAATGCATGTCCGCAACAAGTGTTCGAACTGCGCTATAAGTGTCCCCCGTGTGACGACGGCTACAATCAATGCGGAAACGTTCGCCAGTCTGCCCCGAATGGGAGCACGGGATGCGACGGGATGGACGTCGCCGCCGAGCCCCCCCCCCGTCTCTCCTGGCTTCACCCCTCGCCCCTCACAGCCCCGCCCGCCGGACCAGCGTCACCGACACATTTGTCTCCACGCGCCACAATAAACACTACTCTTACTTTTTGTGATTACTCCTTTCTGGAACACTTATAGATAGACTGCAATAAACGAAGCAATCCTTTCGTATGATGTGTAGCTGGTAGATTCTATACCAGATTTTTATTCTCCCTTTTAATTTGGATACGATTAACCCTAATTGTAATACCCTACCCTAATTTCTATTAATCACAGGAAGAAAGTATAGATACTGCTAAGGCATAAAAACACAAACTAATCATACATTTAAATTTTGTGAAAAAAAGACCTTTCCACAAGAGTTTTTGAATATTTCTTCGTCCGCTTAAAATATAAAGGTTGCAAATTGCTTAAATCACGGATAGTCTTATTTAAATTTTACTTGAACGTATCAAGACTTATTTCATTAAATATAAAACAGGATCTCACTAAAAAAATAATTAAAAGCTCACTTGTTATGATTGAAAATATCTCCACTCAAAATTAATTCACTTTCAGATAAATGTGAAAATAATTATCATACCGGATCGTAAGGCCTTGGCTGAGTGTTCACCGTGTAATATACAGCAATGAAAATCATTGCCGAAATAATTTCGTTCTGATACCACAATCATTATCGTAGTATTAACGTTAACGCCTTCTTAACAGTAAGGAGGTTACACACTAACTCGACGCCAATAATATTTATACGCAAAGTAAAAAGAGATGTTTCAAAAACATCACAATATGTAAAGATTTAATACTTTTAAAATATCACAGAAATATAAATCAAAGCATTTCAGTATTTCAACCTCTATTTTTGTCAGATAAAATGTAATAGGTCGTAAATCATTTATGCATAGTTACTACATATTAATTATTTGCAATGCAATAAATTTAGTTGTAAAACAAAAATATAATTGCATATGATGGTTGTTAATTTTTTTAAACGAATCGTTACATTCTAAAACTTTGACGTAAGCTTTTACAAAAGTTGTCTACACTTATCGTTCCTTATTCTATGGTTTATAATAATTATTTATCATGGCGAGCTGATATATGCAACTTTGCTATTTGCAACAAGCACAGTCGCATTTCCAAAAACCAACCGACTAACTCATCGACAATAAAACAATACGGCAAAACTTACGATACATTTTTTGGAGCCTTGAAGCTAAATCTTATTTTCAAAACCAATTTCATTAACTTTGGCGTACAACACGAGGAAATCATTAAGTGCTGAAAATCTATATTTAGCTCCCTCGGAACCCGTATTATCCTGAAACGTCTAGAGAGGTAATACGTCATCTACGATACATCGTATTGTAAATATTTTTCCCCGTGATAATATAGTATTTGTCGAATGACTATATACGCCGTATATCGTCGTATATTCGCCATAGTAATCGTAGACGTTAAGCAAGTGGAGGCGCGAGTTTGGCCGTGGAAAGCTCGCACTGAGTGAGGCAGGAACGAAGTAGCGGTCGGGCGCGGGCGGCGCGGGCGTATGAAAGCTCCGGCCCGTACTAGCGGTGCCGTTAGCGCAGGCTCGGGCGGGCGGCGCGGCGAGGCGGCGGCGGGCGGGCCGTGGGAGGTACCGTTAATGACGTCGCATCCGTGACGTCGCCGTCGTGACGTCAGACGGCGCGATATAGCCACCAGCCTCGGCGGCGGCGGCCTCAGTAACGCACCGTCCGTTCGCCAGCGCGTACCTCCGCGCGCCCTCTCGCGATCTGCCCCTCCGCAACGACTGACTGAGTGAGTGAGTGCGCGTGCAGTGAGTGGAATGTGCTCGGCCGCATGAGGATCCTGCTGAGCGAGCTGGGACTGTCCGGCGCGTGCCTCGGTCTGACCCTGGAGCCGCGCGCCTCCTCGCTGGACCCCGCGAAGCCTGCGCCAGGTCAGCGCCCGCACGACGATCCGACATCCACTTCTGTGTTTATTTTCGCTTTCGTTGTGTAGAACCTCTGGGTTTAGTAGACTGTGTGGAACTGTCGTGATGATGGCCCTCGGCTAGCATGCGAGGTGTGTTGCTGACGCCCTCCAGCCAACACTGCGGCTTTAGACAATTCCAAAACACACGTACGTACCCCCTTTTTGTTTTTTTATTTTATTTTTTACATTCTTTATTTCATTTAAGAATTTTTATTAAGTTTTTCCTGATTGTTAACCCAATGCTTTTTTTGCCTATTCCGAAACTTGTGTCAAAGAAAACTAAGTCTAAGATGAAAACTTTTGTGAGCTTTTGAAATCGTCCTAGTCTACAGAAGGTGCATATACTATATCGATTTATGGAAAAAAAAGTTAAAAAAAAATCTTCAAAAGCTTTGTAGCCTTCGTAGACCGGCGCTGATTACTTTGTTGTGAAAACGAAACATGATAAAACCTCGGGCGCCGAGATCTTAATATTTTAATTCATTTACTATAGATAATTAACAAATATTACTTGAAGTTCCGGAATCTTGTGCTTCAATTCTTAAAGCGGTGTAAATATATAATTGATTTTGTAGTGTCGTTGAATGCAGTTTATTAAACTGTATACTTTAATCTTGGAATAATTTTAAATGAAACAATGCCAATGCATGAAAGCAATTTTATTCAGAAATAATTAATAATAAAATAATATAAACCCACGTAAAAAGAAGCCGGTCAGAAAAATAATTAAGTTTAACATTTTTTATTAAATCCTACAGTAATTATTAAGATCTAAAAAATAAGGAAGGTGTCAACGAAAATATAGTGTAAACTTGTCTTATATTAGCAGCAATAAAACTTAGTTCGACAAATAATACTGATTACCGGTTCTTAACCCGCCAACAGAATATTTATACTAGTTATAGATTCTCAAAGTCATTAAAATTTAACTAATCAAATCTTATGTATCTGACAGTCAATAATTATTAGAATTCAGGTGATACAAGTGTCTCATGGTGAAATATCTTTCGACACCGGTAAGGCCGGTTTAAGATGACACACAGTTTACAAACATAAATTAAAATTCAATTAAAGTTATTGCTAAATGTGTGCAAGTTAAAGTCCTCGAGTAAATGAAGAGGATCATTATGTTCGGCGCTGGAAAAGTGTTATTAAGTAGTTTGATAAATTATAATCGGATTTGTTTAAGTGGAGGCGTTAGGTAACTTCGAGTATAATGTGAGATGTTTATGTCGCGATCGGGTCCGGACCGATGGCCTCAGCCGGACTGCCTGCTGCCACTTGCTCAATCGGTTGTCGCAACCGGCAGACGTTGCACCTGCCGAGATGCGAGCCTGAGCAAATTACCGACGCACAACAGATACCTACTATTGTACGATATACCATATAGACAGTGTAGAATTGTAGACACATCCAACAACAACCTGAATACCTTGAATTTTCGACGCGCTATCTAAATCCAACAGTTTTCCTTATACACTCACAAAACCAATTCTAACGTCAAATCCAAACTGTGAATTATCCAAATTGATGCTAAAATAGAATAACAAACTTTCACTTTTTGTTTTCATAAGCGCGTGCTTAATATTTGACAAAAGCGGCTCTATAAATAAAACGATAACGTTTTCGGACAGTGCGGAGTTATATTTTAAATAGGTTTGTAATATAATTGAATAAAATATTATCAGACTATATCTTATAAAGCTTCATACAACTGTCAAACAATAAGTTTTTTCAATGAAATAATGACGCGCGACACACTTACCCTCAACGCCGTATTGATAAGTTTGCTATCAGTCGCCAGCTGTAGTGACGTCACACGAGCCCGACCCGGAGCGCGTCACTCTCGCCGGTCTCACCCCCGGGTGACATACCCCTCGCTTTCACTAAAAGAATACTGTGACTAGCCCCCTGCCATCCGCACAGCGGGAGACAACTTCCTATGGAAATATGTCTAAGTTATTGTTGATACTATCTCCTTAATGTCTTTATTACAATAGATAATAAAACTGGCCTAAAAGTTTGGACAAATAAATATGTTGAAGGAATGCTACGAGGTATCATTAGTTTCTAACTATGGCTCGTTTCCCTAAGTCGACTTTCAGTCTGCTAATGCTTTCGGTTAAAAGCGCGAGTGAGATTGCGTCACGATGTCTAAAAATAAGAGGGTGGTGTCTGAAGCGGCGGTGTGGGGTGGTCGGCAGTGTCAGGTGGAGCGGTGGGCCCGCGGCCTCGGCCTCTGCATCGACCGACGCCCGTGACGTCATGGCCGCGTGACGTCACGCATCGACCGCGCGCTCTGCTTCAAGGACGCCCTTGCTGGCTTGCCGGCGGACTACCGACTTCCTCCTAACTTAGACTCGCTTTTCGTGAAAACAACAAATATTAAAGCACGAGTAGTCGCCAGAAAAAAAAATTAGCATCACAAAATATTAACTCGTTTGGTAAATATTAGACTTGTCACGATTGACTGTTGTACAACTACTCTTTTATTCAATACTTATGTGCGTTTTTGTGTTAGGCCAATAAGTTTTAAATGGCCACAGACGAACACGAGGTTTAAAATATATGAAGCAATTTGTAATTTGTTGATAAACTGTTCTGTATGAGCTATAATTGTATCAGGAGGTCAGTCGTATTCACGCTTGTGATCAAAATATGCAATCATAGTGTCTTAATAGTTCAATATATTTATACTTTTATACTTACTAATATATAAAGCTGAAGAGTTTGTTTGTTTGTTGGTTTGAACGCGCTAATCTCAGGAACTACTGGTCCAAATTGTAAAATTCTTTTTGTGTTGAATAGACCATTCATCGAGAAAGGCTTTAGGCTATAAACCATCAAGCTGCGACTAATAGGAGCGAAGATACAAAGGAAAATGTGAAAAAATAGGGCAGGTATAAATCATAACTTATATCTTCTATCCACGGGGACGAAGTCGCGGGCAACAGCTAGTTTGTTATAACTCGAGATTACAGTCGCCATTCATAACATCATAAATGTAGCCATAATTTATATAGATACAACTGTAAAATAATCACTTAAAAATTAGGATTCGTAAACATTTTTTGCAGTTCGTTTGGTTTAAATAAAACCAAACGACGATGAGACAAATAATATGACATCTATCGGGTAGTAATAAAAACACAACATAAACCTCAACAGGCCACAAAACTAATTTTTAGTAATCGTTTAGTGTCATTTAAATTAAAATATTTATTTCCCGTCGGACAGTTTAAAGGAAGTATTAAACTTCGTAAATCCTTGAACGTTTTATACAAACGATTAATAAGCTGTAAGTATTCTTTAAGAATGTACAACTTAAAATTTTGATTTCGTATCCTTATTAGCGAAAAATATTCGAGGTATATTAGTCAGTATAATATGTAAATAATATCGTTATACACATATGTATATGTTATTTTTATTCCAATGAATCAAGGGGAAAAGATCCAAGTGAAAAATTGTTACGCGGAATCTTCTGCAATTATTGCCCGACATTGAGAGAAAAAAACGTTGTCTTGTAGACAAATACATTTAAGTTCTATATATATCGATTTTTTGCCTAAATTCTGGAGAAATTAAATTCCGTAAAGAGAAAATCTGATATTGATAGTTTGTCTAACGCGGCTTAGGATTTATGAAAGTCCGACACAGCGCGTGGAAAATCTCAATTGAAGATTTTCACGCTTCTTCTCCTGAGTCATACGGCTAATAATGAAAAAAAATAGTTGTTATAACCAAATTTGTAGGAATTAATATAAAATATTTGTATTATAATTTTTTTCCACTATCGGAAAACCAAAAGTAAATTTTAAAAAATAAAAATAAATAATTACCAACTGCTTTATGTATTACCAAATAAAAATAGTCTTGTTAAGGAGTATAAGCGTGGCAATAGCTAAGTTATTTAAATTCTTCTAGTTGTCTTAATAACACATATCTCTGGTGTCACAAAAACGTTATTTTGCAAAACTAAATTAAAATAGTCCATGATAATCAGCCGCTCCTTTTGGTATAGCTAACAGACCAGCTGATAAGTTATAGACTATATAGAAAAGTCATTATTATTATTGCGACCATGAAACAGGCAGACGTAATAATAAATTGCCGTCGAAGGAAAGCTTCGAAGGAAAGGAAGGAAAGCTTTCTTACCATGCAGAAACAGCTGAGGATGCAAGTAAAAAACGAATGTAGAAAAGTCACCTTCCTGAAACTTAACAAGGCTCTAATTTTTAAATATATCGTAAACCTGTATGTCGCTGTAACATTAAATATCTTGGAATAAAATTTAATTTAATAAAATTCCATTATACTCTCTATAAGAACCTAGAATACTGAGCTTTTTTAGTACTTAACAACGGTATGATTAATAAAATTATACTCGAAATAGGGGCGGAATACTCCATAAGGTTTTACCTGCAGACGTGTAGAGGTAGCGGCGCGGGGTGGTGCGTGACGTCAGCGCCCCTGACGTCACGCGTAAGCTTCGCCCGCCCACGCAGCCACAACAGCTGATAATTTCACCGAAACCACGTTTACTAGGTATAGCTAGTAATGTACGTGACGACAATAACTTGCCTCTAAACCAGACACTGTTACGTAGATCTGAAACTTTAATTATCTAGACTGTATATATGTACAGTCTCAGTTCTCTTCGGTCAGCTTCTAACACGAGCTTTAGTAATTAGGAAGTGTGACGTAATAGGTTGTACACGTGCAATGATAATATTCTATTAAATATTGGTTGAAATTGCTCTGAACATGCTTTCAGAAAGAACTGAAGATCAAGACGCTTCCTGAAAAAGTAACGCAGAATTGTTTTCTTTTACGCCGTTACTGTGTGGTGCGTGTTCTATAGTTTTCATTTCTGTAGAGGTTTTTGCCTGATCCCAATGCAATTGGAATAAACCTATATACCCTATAATACCTACATATGATATATCTTTTGCACATAGAGATAACAGTTTATCTGTATTACGTAGTTAAAAGTTCGAAAATCATATCTGATAATAATTCACCTATGTAATAATCGACGTAAAAGGCCGACAACAAAAAAACTCTATTTTGCAAAACATCAACCTAATCTTGTACAAACTTTCGTCACTGATGTGTTTGCGCGGGTCAATTACGCAAACGGCAAATCGCAAAAACGTCACATAATGAGAAAGCTCATAAAAGCTTTAGATAACGCACATACGTATGATGAGTACAGTCGACTTATGAATCGATAGCGTGTGACGTAGCGTGACGCGGACCAAGTTATGATCAATATCACGACTCTACGCTGTCCAGCGCCATCTATCGGATAGTTCGCGATGCAACAAGGAAGTCACTTTCCAGTGCGGGTTATCGTTCGCCTATCTTGATATTGTAATTCGAGTAAAGCTTAACAGAGGGCACAGAACTGTGTTATGTACATTCCAACGTAGAGCTAACGTCGGATGTACATATGAAGCTAACTCTACAATGGAACCTTGGATTCTATGCTTTGTATGATAGACTCACTTAACTAGAGTAACTTCTAATTAATTTATTTGTTGCAATCCAGTAGATAGATACATAAAATAGTAATAAATGTCACATAGCGTCTACTTTTATAGATACCTAGTTGTGGCTAATTATCCTAATATACAAATATACCTATTTAAATAAGAGCTCTGGTGGAGTTCCGCATGTCTTTATATGTAATTTTAAGTCTGGTATCTACTAAAATAAATATGTATTACGTTATCTGCATAAATCGCAGACACATTAAAATAATATATTTTTATTAGAACCGGTCTGAATATTTTAATACATTTGTCACCTATATTTTTCGCCAGGCATAAGTTTACATTTATTTTATTAGGGCTGGAACATTCATGTTAAACAAAGAATTGTTTTAAACTTATATGATGGATGAAATAACACATTTTATCGTCTTTTTTTAATGATATTTCGAAAAGTATGTTCGAAATGTATTTTTTAAATCGTTTTTGTTCCTCTTCGTTCATGGAAATGAGGTATTTGTTCCCATTTATTAAAACAGAAGTTATTAGAAAGTGGCATTAAAGTATCATCAGCTCTACAAAAATTTTAGGGGAAGTTTAAAGCGAAATGTTTTAAGGATTCACTATTAATTTCTTAAAGATTATTTTTTAATAACAAACACCTAAGATTTATATGAACAGTCTTAAATTGACGGATTGGCTGACACACATTGTATGCTTACAGAATAATTTTCTTCTCCTTACTCTATATTTGAAAAGCTTCGGGAACTTTTTGTTAATAGAACTAGGCCTTATACTGACGCAAACTCTACATTTCAGTACTTTTTCTTGTGGTATCGGTTTCTAGAAAGTATATCTATGAAGCATTAGCATTTCTAGAATTTGTAGTAAATCGAATTTCAGCTTTTTTATTAATGAATACTTATAATTGTATTCATAACGGTCTTTATTGAAATATCCTCGTTAATATACTTTATAGTCAATAGTTAGTATTTTGAAGTCTACAAATAACGATGGCCGGACTCATGTATGAGCGATGCGAAAAGGTAGTGTACGGAAGGTACTCATCTATTAAAATAATTTTCCAGACGAAATGTAATTATTTAAAACAGAAAAAAATACAATCTGAAACTCAGAGTATCAATTAATCATGCATAGGTGTTAAGTTGGGCTTTAACTTCTTACTTCAAAGCGATTTCGAATTCGTTACAGATAATTTATATTTGATATCATATTTATTTTGGCTAGGCTATTTTCCTAGTAAAAGTGTAATAAAACTTAGGAACTCTTTTCTCTCCTTTATTATATTTAAATACTTAGAATAGTAATAAATCTTTGGTTAACCGACTCTACATTCGATCTGTTTTAATTTACAAATTTAAGGCATTGGTTGGCTAAGTTTTCATATCCTCTGTTATTTTCATTTTTTTTATTTTCATATATACTCGTACTTTTAGTTTTTGAAACATTTTCTCAAAGTGGTGCCCGATAGAGCTGTCTGTAGTTTTTAAAGGCTTCAAATGATATTACTTTTCTGTATGTAATTGAAAATTTTAAAATGTTTTCCTTTCTTATTTTAGACGAGAAATCTTAAATTAAATTATATTTTGTGTTGTGATAATGAGAAAATAAATCATATTTGATTTCATTCGATAATTCCACTTGTTAATAAATTGATTGAGGCATCTACCATGATTAAAAAAGCTCCTTGTCTGAAGAGAGCCACTTAGCAAATTTAAATGTCTTGATTGGTGTAAAATAAATCCCACCAAAAACATTAAATGTAAAAAAATGCCAAGTCTCTCGATGCAGTCTTTCCATCGTAAAAAGTTTTGAGATCTCATAGAAGCCAAGTCCTATTCAAAATATTTTGTAGTTATAAATCAACATTTAGTAATTGTATCAATAGTTTTCTTTATATTATAATTATAGTGACTTGGCAATGAGCACAAGAAGAAACAAATAAAACGGCATATTTGTAGGAGTTGAAAGTTACACACACCGCATGCGTAAACATTAATATCACAAAATTAATTTTCTTTTGGTTTATCCGTGTCGTCCCAACCGAATTTCGGCAACGGCAGTCAGTCTTAGTGTACTCTCGATTCATTTACTTTCATAAAGCGATGGCCCGTAAGGTATTCTTAATTATTGTATTGGAGCATGTAGTCGGTAGTGACCATCATGATTCACACATAACAAATAATCTGATCACTGGTCTCGTCAGTAACATTTGCACATAATTCCAGGCATCAAGCAGCTTTTAATTTGTGCTCATTGCCAAGTCACTATAATTATAATATAAAGAAAACTATTGATACAATTACTAAATGTTGATTTATAACTACAAAATATTTTGAATAGGACTTGGCTTCTATGAGATCTCAAAACTTTTTACGATGGAAAGACTGCATCGAGAGACTTGGCATTTTTTTACATTTAATGTTTTTGGTGGGATCTCATTTATTTTTTGTAAGTGTATTTCTTTCTTTTTTTTTAGGTGTCATAATTTCTAGGACTTCAGCTACTGCTTTGCTTAGAACCCATTCTCTATCTCTATCTCTTTTGTTTCTTCTCTGAGACTTCGTTACTTCTAATGTAAACAAGCTTAAACTTATATATATATGCATATATATATCTACTAACTTACAAACTATAGCTAAACTAAACTAAATAACACGTAAAGTTCTCCGAATATCAATTATCACTACAATATTTTTTAGTTTCGAAATGGTTTTTCATATACAGGTGGCGCTATCAAATGAAAATTATCGAATTATTCTGAAGTACTACTTAGACTGCGCTTTGTAACGAAACCATAGCGCGATTCAGACACGTACAACGCCATCTATCGAGCGCGCATACAATATTTATCGCAATACAATGGAGTTTTAGCTTTATTAATTTAATGAATTATGAATTTTATGTATTAATTTGTATTAATGATAGTCTGTGTATTACATTTATATTATTCTTTTCTATTCTATGTATGTATTCATCCAATTGAATAGGTACTTAAACAACGAACAAAGTTAACAATGCAGTCAAAATCCATACATAATGTTCTTGCCAAACCGCAAATATAAAATTGTTTTCTATGGCATATTATTTTTTAATGTTTTTATAATTTTTCCTTTATATGTGGCTAAGGACCTATCTTGGTGCAAAATTTGAAGTTTCTAAGTCTGCTAGAAGTACCTTAGATTTTTGATGATCTGTCAGTGAGTCAGTGAGTGACAAAATGGTGTAACTTTGATCGACCGTAACTCCTAAACCATTAATTCAATTGGCATGTAATTTCGAACTTAAGCTTGTTCTAATGCCTACTATTATTCCCCGAAAAGCTAAACTCCTAGCTTTGTCCACGTCGAAGATACAGGGGGGGCGAAACAGCCGCGAATCGCTTCGAGAAAAGATGGTACGGCCGTGCCCGTTTTGCTCGAGACTTGGCAGGGGCACTGCCGTGCCCTCAGATCGTTACATGTTTAAAAAAACCATTAAATTAAAATAAATCAAAATGAAACTGTTGATTAGTAACTAAATTATAAATATGGATATCATAACAGTCTTGTTTGTATAAAAGCACTGATAGCCAATAGTAAGCAAATGAGCTCATCCCACACGATTTACTTCAACCTCGTAATACTTAAACATTATAATGTAGAATCAAAAATGCAAAATACCTCATTTCCTTTTTTGGATTGATAAATTAAAGTGGTTTTTTAAATGAATATAGAGTAGTTATAAAGTTTAATATTAAGTTAGCTTTAAAAGCGCCTATGAACAAAAGGTATTCTGAAGAAAATTTAATGTAGTCTGCTTTACTTAGGACTATCTTGTGATCATGGTTTTCTATACTTAATATAAAGCTGAAGAGTTCGTTTGTTTGTTTGTTTGAACGCGCTAATCTCAGGAACTACCATTTCAAATTGAAAAATTCTTTTTGTGTTCTATAGACCCTTCGCCGAGGAAGGTTTTAGGCTATATACCATCAGGCTGCGAATAATAGGAGTGAAGATACAATCGAAAATGTGGAAAAAACAGGGAAAATTATTCATCTTCGAGGGCTTTCGTTCAAAAATTTCTAACTTATATCTTCTAACCACGCGGACGAAGTCGCGCGCAACAGCTAGTTTACAATATTTGTAGTAGCTATATTTTTTATTGTAGATTTCATATGAGTTGTTGATACATCAATGGACCTGATAAAGAGAAACCAAACAAGATTGATCACAGCTTTTTATTAAAAATAATAACAATGGCTAAAATATAATTTCATTTTTATTCAGTCAAAACAATCTTACGGTAACAAAAGCTACTGTTTTGTTTATAGCTTAATAAGACTGGAATTAATGGTTCTTAACATAATAGAAACTGCAAATGCCACTGATTTCATAACTTCCCAAGGGAGCCATCGCCTTTTCGCCCCAAAAATTTTGTAGCGGCTTTGCTATTCAAATATAAGCTTAAGTGTGTTACATTAGGGGTGGTTATAAAGTAAATAGTGCTCCTTGTTTGCGACGTTGTTTTAATAGACTAAGATGAGGTGTATACATAGGATTCAATTTTCTGGGCGTGGCGAATCAAGCACCGTGACACAATGTATTCAAAACGCCAATATTCGGTCGACGAAACTGCAGTATAAAATGAAAGACCTTTCCCGAGCTCCGTCATTGCTAGCCGTAGGAGAGTAGCGATCACCAGTGATCAGGGTTCGAATACCCAACAAGAGTAGGTAGATATTGATTAGTTTGTAACGAGTGCTTGTGTTGAAGGAAGAATCAAAGTATGTTCGCCGAGGGTAAATATAAATGATGCATGGCTCGAATAGCGTGATAGTTCAAAGGACGGTGCCGTCAATTACATGTCTACCGGTTTGCCGACGCATTCACAATCGGCTTTTCATCGCTCTTGTATCTCCAAGTTCGCGTAACGGTTGTTTTTTCGGTTTGCGAAAGCTTCGCCGCAGGATAGATATTGACAGCAACTAATTAATTAATTATTCTTGTTGTGTCGAATTACCATACTGACGTGATAATGTCTGGTTGTTGCAGGGCCGAGCGCCATAGAGTCGCGCTCGCCAAGCGCCTTCACACCCAACTCCTCCAGCATGCTACTGCTGCAGACACACGTGAGTATAAATAACCTTATGTTTAAACACATTTATTAAAATTACTCTTTATATTCCAGTAGGCATATGTAATATGAATATTTTTTGAATGACTACGATCAACCAAATTAATTTAACGTAAATCGTAGCTCGTGAATGAACCCCATATAAATAAATGATTGATAAGAACACCTGCATTGATTATACCAAACAGGCGGCAACATAAAGTACCTATAGATACTTGTAGACAATTGAATAAGCACGCCATTGGTTCGTCACGGCCGCCCCTGCCGGCCATCCGCCGCCTACCACTTCCACGACGCCTCCGTATTATTGATTGTCATTTCTATTACAGAGCAACTACGGTTCGTCCTTCACTGATCTACTTTCGCCGCAATATCAAGAAGACTCGACGGAAATCTTAGAAGAAAATTTAGACCCGTTCCCGGACGTCGAATTTCACGCACCGGTTCCTCCTGAAGCGAAATCTCAACGAGCTACTCCTATCAGCGAAGCATCGTCGCCAACCCTTGGCCCGGCTTTGCCTAGTTTTGAAGAAACGTACTCGGTTCGCTACCCCAAACAAGAAATGGCAGAGTTTGGTTTAAAGATGGAGGAAGACTGCTACAACGTGAGCGCATATCAAGGTCATACGTCCACCCAACTACTCTACCAGTACCATCAACCTTCAATCCCTTATGTACCATCAACTTATTATGCACCGGCGCAGCCGTGCAGCCCGACATTCGATACGGGTGGTGTTACACCAAATCAAGACTCGTATTCTCTCCCTCCTTTTCCGAGTACGGTAGATCTGCACATATCTACTGACCAGAGTGCAAGGCAAAGACGTGCCTCGCTACCGGTACAACGATCAGAGTCCACCAGCTCCAATGACAGCCCTAAGATTCCCGGCGCCAGAGTACACTGCATGCAAGCTTCGGCTCCGAGCTCCGCATCCAGCTCGCCCGGTGTTGCTCCCCCGGAAGGCGCCGGCCCTCGCGTAGCGCCGTCATCGCCGAGCCAGCTTTGCGCTGTATGTGGAGATACCGCAGCTTGTCAGCATTACGGAGTACGAACATGCGAAGGATGCAAAGGCTTCTTCAAGAGAACTGTACAAAAAGGTTCAAAATACGTATGTTTAGCCGAAAAATCCTGCCCTGTTGACAAAAGAAGACGAAACAGATGCCAATTTTGTAGATTCCAGAAATGCCTCGCTGTAGGCATGGTCAAAGAGGTTGTTAGAACTGATTCCTTAAAAGGTAGACGTGGACGTCTTCCTTCGAAACCGAAATGTCCGCAGGAATCTCCTCCGAGTCCCCCGATATCATTGATAACAGCTCTAGTGCGAGCCCACGTCGACACATCTCCGGATTTCACTAATCTTGATTATTCTCAGTATCGAGAACCGAACCCTATGGAGCCACCAATGTCGGATTTAGAAGTGATCCAGCAGTTTTATACTCTTTTGACAACATCGATCGATATGATCAAGGTGTTCGCCGATAAAGTACCTGGTTATGGAGATTTGTGCCCTGAGGACCGCGAACAACTGTTTGCGTCGGCTCGTCTCGAGTTATTTGTGCTACGACTTGCATACCGCACGCGACCAGAAGATACAAAGTTAACCTTCTGCAATGGATTCGTGCTTGACAAGCGACAGTGCCAGCGCTCCTTTGGAGACTGGCTGCACGCCGTACTGGATTTCAGTAACACTCTTCATTCAATGGATATCGACATATCTACATTTGCGTGTCTCTGCGCATTAACATTGATCACAGGTGTGTATTTAAGACAATTCAAATAACCTAGCTTTGATCTTCTTAATACTTCAAGTGTAGCAAATGATAAGACTTCAATAATCAACAATTGTTCCCCATCGTGTTTGTATTAACATACCTTCACAATTCGATATGAATTGTAGAGCTTTCCAGACCATAACCAAGTGGCTAATTTGGTGCATTCCAAACTTAAAATGATTTTTGAAATGACACATACTTTATAACAATTATTTTCTTTATTAACAGATCGACATGGTCTCAAAGAGCCTCACCGTGTTGAGCAGCTGCAAATGAAGATAATAGGATGTCTGCGCGCCCACATGCCGGGCGGGGGAGGCGTCGGCGGCGGCGGCGGCGCGCCGCACTTCAGCCGCGTGCTGGGCGCGCTGCCCGAGCTGCGCTCGCTGTCCGTGCAGGGCCTGCAGCGCATCTTCTATCTCAAGCTGGAAGACCTGGTGCCGGCGCCCCCCCTCATCGAGAACATGTTCCGCTCCAGCCTGCCCTTCTAAACGCCCCGCGCCCCACCCCCGAGGACCACTCCCGCCTTCTAAACTCATTCTCTTTCTGTCTTAGAGCCGAATCCGTTATTTTTTTAAGTGTTTAGATTATAAAAAAATATTTTTCTAGAGAATAGATGGACGTTAGTTAGGACGCGATCTCCACGGAATCGGTTCGTGCTACTCGTATGGATTTAATGTTAAGTACCTTAATGGAGACAATCTTACCATGTAAGTTCTAAGTTAAGATTAATTTATTGAAAACTTTTAGGAATTTGTCTTTTGGGTGTGATTTCGTTTAATCATAATAATGTTGTGTATTTAGTAGTCTGCATTTGAGTTACCGCTCGTGATCGATGGCATCTTGTCGTACAAATATTCCTATGTTATTTACTTATGTATTACTTAGATAGGAAAAATCTAGTCACAAGACTTAGAAATGTTATAAAAATAAGCCCGTTAATATCGGGTTTTTTATAATTAGTATAAGTAAAGTTACTTTAAGAACGATAAGGCATTTAATGTCCTTTTGTACGAATGAGAGAGGCTGGCGACGCGCGGCGAGCTGGCGCGCGCTGGCGAGCGCTGCTTGCGAAGCCGCGGCCGCCACGCGTCCGCCGCCACTGAATGATGATGATCCTGTAAGCGTCACAACGACCGATTGTTGGAAGTTACCTTTTAGTTTTAAATTATTTTGTAATATTTTTAGACGCTAGGACACTAATGTAATTTGTTATCATAATTATACCTAAGGCTTGAGAAAAAGTTCAGCATAATCGATGTCCCCAATATAAATCCTTATAATACAACGTGTCTTAACGAGTACCTTTATAGGTAATTAGTGTAGATTTTTCCTATGTGAACCTTTTATATGCTTACTATAATACATATTATATATGTATTGAGTAATTATTTAAACATATCACGGTGTTATTTAAAAATGTGATTGCACTTGTATTGATATTCTTTATCACATAGGCAGTCACAGGTAACAAGTTTATAAACAATTAAATTGCTATATAGTACCTAAACATGTGTTTTGCTCGTAGGAAAATTTATATATTGAAATTACTGCTGATATAATCAGGTTAGATGTCTATATTTTTATCTAATGAATTTTGCGCAAGACGAGGACTTAGTAATATTTTTCACTGGACCAAATAGGTGATACTTATCTAAGTCCCTGTGTGGTAAATCTGCAATGAATTTAAAGTAAATGTCTGTTCTACGACCAACGGTGGGTTCACTTGTGACTACCCACGGATACAGAAACAATTTAGCTGAGAGTTGCCTTGTATCTTCTAAAAGACTAGATACCTGCATTCCAGGTATAAAACTATTCGAAAGTTATGTACGTACCTAGTGCTACGCTAGGTACTCTGTCCAACCTTTAATAAAATGAACTACTTTTAAATATAGGTAGGTACATAGATAGGAAAAAGAATTTAATATTCATATCTGACGAAGCTTTGGAGTGGACGCAAGTTCTTAGATGTATTCGATGAATAAATGTTTCATATTTAACATTTATTCATTATTATAATTAGAATGACTGTTAAAGTTGATGTTGTCCTTTTAAAATGGAGTTCGTGATATTCGTCGTCTATTACATCGTAGTGTATAAGAAATTCAAGACACATAAAAATTGATAATTTTATACAAGAATTGGTAATAACCTAAATTATTAATAAATGCTGGACTTTTTACTCAAACGCCACAGCTCCTTTATAATTATTAATTTTATAGATTTATAAGCGTAATCAAGGAAATTATGTGTTATTTACTTAATTCTTGAGAAATGTCTTAACCGTACCTATTTATAACTGCGGTTGTGCATAAAATAGGTATCAATTGTTACCCTGTCATCACCGAAATAATATTGACCAAGAACAAAGCAAGATAAAGCTCCAAATGATTATTACATTCCTACATTACAAGCCTGAATACCTATTAGATGTATAGACATGCATACAATATATGTACCTAATCATTTTCCTGTATTGATCGCCGTTTCACAGAAAATCATATCAGGACAGAGAGTGCATGCATCCTATAAATAAGTCATTCTATGTTAATATCCCCTTCGGTTCCTTATATTGTAATGTATTACCTAATTCCCCTACTTTGTAAAGCTTTATTCGAGCTTTTTTAGAGCAAACAATAAAGCAGGCAATGAACGTTATCAATTTCTCCCTCCATACGTGTGTGTACCTGTACCTTAAGCCTAAATGACATGTTTAGTACTTAATATATATTTTCTTCTATAAGGTTTGTAATGAACTGCATTTCTTAAAAATATCAACATAGATAAATACTTATATGTGCTTTTGTTATAATATGTTATACATTTTCTTTGTAAATATTTCGTCAAAATAATATCGATGCGAATGCATCAATGGAAATTTGTCTCTTTTATTTCTTTCTTTGCCTTTACCTTATATCCTTTTTATCATATCTCTTATATTATCTTATCTAAAAATGAATTGTCCTACTTGCACCAATAGAAATAGTATCTAGTCCACAATATGATGAAGATTTTCAATTAAGCAGAAATCTGTTTTAAATCAGGGTCCCAATTCTGCTATCTACAATGGCCGATGAATGAATGGAAATTGGCTCAAAACGTCACTTTTCGTATCCCTTAAGCATTTTTCCTACACAAAAATTGGAAATTTAGTATGGGAAGTTATAATCAAGGTCAATACAATGAATTTTCAATTAGTGTGTTGGCATAATGCTTAAGAGAATAGGAATAATGTCAAATTTATTAAATTTATTAATTTATTAAATTTACTAAATTTCCAATTTTTGTGTAGGAAAAATGCTTAAGGGATACGAAAAGTGACGTTTTGAGCCAATTTCCATTCATTCATCGGCCATTGTAATCTCTATTGTGATTTCTAACAAATACCCATAGTCAATCAAATTCAATGAGTTGCTCGTGTTCACTGGTGATTATTATACGTGCATATTCGTATAAACAAATACAATCTGTAATAAAATCTGTGTTAATACGAATTAAAATCGATATCTTACAGTATACAGCGAACACCGACTAGTTTTACGGTAAAGATTAGAAGGTTTTTTGATAAACTAAACAGTTATGGTCTAAATCCTACCACTGGCCATACGAACTACGCCGAGCTACGAACTTCCCATTATCTTAAGAGATAGAAAAATAGATGAAAGGACAGACAGAAAAAATAACACGAATATTTTCGATTTATACAAACATTAGTTTATGCTAGACACTGTTGTATCTTCATGCAAAAGTTTATTTACTGAAGTGTACCAATGCCCGGACTACTGCTTTGGCTACTAGTAGCATAGACCTAGTATTTCGCTACGTTAATGCTAGGCACTTCGGATGTATACTTTTGCCTAGGTTTTGAAAAAAAATGACATTTGTCTGACAGATTTCTTTGACATTTACAATTGACACTGACATACTGACTGCAACAACTCAAAAGTTGATGATTCGATTGTTCACAATTTTCACTAATAATTTGTGTTTGATACGGTAAAATAATCTTTCTATTCTAAAGACAAAACTATTTCACCAGTTTCACCCGAAAGGAACAAAAAACATATACAGAGGCAAAGCTGCTGTTTGCGAGTTATCACCAAATGTTAAAAACTTTGTGTTCTACCTTAGATGTAGTTGTGGTGTCACTGCTAAGTTAAATACTTTAAAAATATTAACACTAACGACAAAACAGTTTTGCTTTTAAACGATAGTGCTGGTGTGAATAATCAAGAAAAAGAAAAGAATTACGATATGACGGACTCTACCGATATTAAAGACGTGGACACAAATCTCGAGGACTTCGAAATTCAGGAAGTCCTTCGTAATGGCACTGACTTGCGAGAATACGCTATACAACTGGATAAAGGGATAAAAGATGCTGAAAAGACGTCGGTGGCAGATTACTTGAAGGAGAGTGAGAACATAGCTTCACTACACAATCAAATTGAAGATTGTGATGGAATACTTGCAAAGATGGAGAGTATGCTTATGGTGTTCCAGGTAAATAATAGTAATTTATCAGTCATATTTATATTAGTGATGAAATTGTTCTGCAAACATAAGATTTGCATAGTATTGCATTTGCATAAATGAAAAACTTCAACCATGTTCTTAACACTTATCTGATCGTATTTTTCAGAATGATTTAGGCAGTATTAGCAATGAGATCATTAGCCTGCAAAAGCGATCAGTGAGCATGTCCGTGCAGTTGTCAAACAGACAGGTTTTGAAGGGACCTCTATCTACATTCATTGAAGACATGGCTGTTTCTGAAACTCTCATATTGTAAGTATATCTTTCTTAAAATAATAGCAATTCCAAGCAATAGCAAATGTTGAACTTGTAATTTAGTAAAATTGTTTTTGTTTTCAGCGGTATCAATAATGTTCCAGTAACCGACAAAGAATTCATGGTGCAGTTAGCTATATTAAATCAAAAACTCAACTTTGTAAAGGAGCAAGATTTCAAAGAAACCAAAGCTTGCCATGATGTAAAAGATGTTTTAGAAAAATTAAAAATTAAAGCTGTATCTAAAATTAGAGCTTATATCCTAGAGCAGATATACAAGTTTCGAAAACCAATGGCCAATTATCAGATCCCACAAAATGCTATGCTCAAATACAAATTTTTCTTTGAATTTATACTGTCAAATGAGAGAAATGTTGCACAAGAAATATGCAATGAATACATAGACACCTTGAGCAAAGTATACTACTCTTATTTCAAATCATATGCTTCAAGATTAGACAAACTAAAGTATGAAGAAGCACCAACCAAGGATGACCTAATGGGAATTGAGGATGGATCAAAAGGAGGATTCTTCCAAAAGGCAAACCTAAAAAATAAGAGCACCATTTTTACAATTGGTAACAGAGGGGATGTACTAGCCCAGCAACTTGAAGCTCCAATCATAGTTCCTCATGTCCAGCAGAAAACTAAGGTAACAATACTTTTGTACTGTAACATAGTTGGCCTGCCTTCATGTTTTTAAGTTATTGTAGAATTTTTGGAAGCAAGATGGTACAATACACAGTGTAGAACAACATCTATATTCTACAAGTAACGGTTCTAGTGATGGTGGTGGGTTCCCAGGTGCTAGAGAATGAACCAGTAACATAGAAATTGTCTTATAATTATATAATTGTCTTGTGTTACAGTATTCATATGAAGCACTATTTAGGAGCCTGCAATATGCTCTAGTGGATAATGCTTGCAGAGAATATTTATTTACAACAGAATTCTTCCATGTCAAGGGAAGTCATGCCCAAGAACTTTTTGATAGAATCCTGGGAAAGACCCTATCTTTGCTTGTGGTTTGTACCTTTATCTATTACCGTATGATACAATTATAATACCTGAAGCATGTTGGAGTATACAGTTTTATTTTTATTTTTACAGAAAAATGTTGAAAACTATGTTCTTGAATGTTATGACTGCCTGGCATTGTACCTTTGTATTCAACTTATCAACAGATACAGATGGATGTGTCATAAAAGGGCCATTGCTGCTTTAGACAGGTGTGTAACTTATTAAGTTATAACAGTTTGTATATTTTCATGACCTCTAGTATTAAATTATTGTTATATTATTTTTTCAGCTATTGGGATTCATTGCAAGGTACTTTATGGCCAAGATTAGAATATGTGTTAAAATTAAACATACAGAGTGTAAGGGAATGTGATCCAGCAAAGTTATCCAACAAGGAATTGGGTCCACATTATGTATGTATCAAAGCATTTTCTGTTACATTTGCATGCATTTTTATAATAATTATATAGCAATATTTCTATCATTTTTCAGATTACACGGCGATATGCTGAGTTCTCCGCTGCAATGCTAAGTTTGAGTGAACAATTTCCTTCTGAAGAACTAAGTAATATTCTACTAGTGCTTCAAGATGAAGTTAATTGCTTCCTACTTAAAATGGCCGCTGAATTTCCGCAACGAATTCAACAGTTAATATTCCTCATTAATAACTATGACATGGTCCTAAGCATATTAATGGAAAGGACTCGCGACAACACCAAAGAGGCTGAGAGCTTTAGAGAACAACTGCAGGCCAGGAGTTCAGAATATGTTGAAGAAATATTAAGTCCACATTTTGGAGGCATGATTCAATTTGTAAAGGAAGGAGAACAATTACTAGACTCTGACAAGAAAACAGAATTAGCTAATTTAGAAAGAAAGTCTCTCTCCTTGGTTGCATCCTTTAGTTCGGGCTGGAAACAAAGCTTAGAGGAAATTCACCGAGAAGTTCTTATATCCTTCCCAAATCTTGTAACTGGTTCTGGCTTATTGCAAATGGCCCTTACGAACTTCGTGCAATACTACCACAAGTTTGCAAAACTGCTAACTCCTAATGCACGAACTCAATTAGTCAATATTCACGTCATTATGGTTGAAATTAAGAAATACAAGACCAATTATTAGTATCTTTTAGACATTATTTATGTATTATACCTTAGTAATAAATAGTAAAATAATAAGTACATTTCTTAACATTGAAAAATAAACATCATGACATTCATACGACAAAGAACTTCCTCTCCAAGGAAAGTGGTTTCATAATTTGCTCATCAATCAATCAAGTCAACAAGACAACTTAGAAGATCAGGTTACTCCATCTAAAAACATGATTGCTTTAAATTTGCACATTCACACATCAATATAAATTATAGGTGATTTAGATAAGTCACAGCAACAATATGCATTGCAACAATTAAAACTCTGAATGTGAAATATTGACTTTTATTTACTATAAACATAGTCACAGAAGAATCAGTGATCTCTCACAAATTTTGAATTTACATTCTTTGCCTAACTTAAGATATTTACAGGTATCTAAATAAGAAATTTTCAAGACACAATATGCTGTCTTGTTACCCCTAGGCCTCGGCTTTTTATATTTTACCCCTTAACTTATATTTTAATGAATTAGTTTCATGAGATCGTGTAATATATCCTAGACATTTATATTTCTTTGACACTGACTAAACATTAAAAACCTATCAGGCTATAATAAGTTATTCATTAGTCACCCGCCATTAACTATTATAGCCTTGCATGGGCGCAGCCCTATCCTAGTCGTCTAACTACATATTAAATGTTAAAAATATATTAATGTTATAATACGGTCAGTAATAAAACCTGTCTACACTTATAGTAGTACTCTTAATGTAGGTATAATTAAAGGTTTCCGAGGTTAAATTAACGGTTCTTCTTGTAAGAAACATAGATATTCACAATTACATACTTATTAGACGAACACTTTAATAAAAATAGGGTAGTGCATCATAGCAGATTAGAATCTGGCATCACTTATGCCTAAAACCGACTTAAAATAAATATTTTTAGATCACAGTACTTTGACCCAAGTTGGGATCTAACCCTATAACATGTGACAGATGATTTATATACATTAGTTATGCCGCTTAGTTATTAATACAGTTAATTATAGCGATTAGCTACGAACCACAATAAAATTCGAACTTGATTTGTACCACAAACAGAGTGAAGATGATATTATATTATTATTGCTAAGTTTCCTTTCCAAAACACACTGACAAAATTGAACTTGAAATGGCTTTTATACAATTTTCAATATGAAAGTAGCTTAACTTGTGTCACGTCCACAGCGGTGAGCTTTTAGCTTAACTATAGTACTGGTACTTACGATATTTACCAAGTTTAAAACTAAACTATTTCTTTGAAACATAAATCACAAAACTAAATAACTTATCTAACTAAACTATATCAATTCTTTACTTACAGAGAACAGTATAAGTCGCAATTTAAAACAGGCTTGTTAAGAACAAATAAAACCTCAATATACTGGTTAAAACCTCAGTAGACTGAGTTGAGGTCACAAGGGTGGGAACTTCAAGTTCTATAGACACTGGGAGTATCTATATTAATTATATTTACTGCTATGAACTATTTGCGATATATTCCTTTCCCAAACTTTCAAAGGTATCGCTCTTACATATTCGCGTAATATTTCTTCTAATTCCGCTGAAAAAGGTTTCATTTTACGCGACAAAAGTACTTTATTGATACTCATTTGGTTATGTCTGTTGATGAAAACCATGCTTGTGATGATAGCTTCCTCCATTGCCTGTGACTCTGAAATTAAACATTTTCTATGGTTAAAAATCGATTAAAATGAAAGTCATATTTTTGTGCTTTTTTTAGGGTTCCATACCACGTAAGGGAAAAACTTTTCATGTCGGTTCGTCTGTCTGTCTGTCTGTTTATGTTAAAATTCAGGACTTGTCTTGAACTTCAGGTTTCTACGGAACCCTAGTAGTGCGAAGCAAACAATCACCGGTTTGTTTCAAATACTTACGTTCCTGGTTAAGCATATCAGAAAGTTTGTTCATAACAATTTCGCAGTTAACTTTCATATCAGCTGGATAAGGTTTCATCAGTGGCCCAATCATAGATACACAGAACTCCTTGACATTTTCGGGAACATTGGGCTTTTCTATCATCGGAAGAAGTAAATTCTTTATAATATGATTTTGACACCATTTCGGACCCTGCCGTTTAGCAAGAATAATCAAAGCTAAACGTAACATTTTCCTGTCTATTGGTACATCTGTAAAATTCAAGCAAACAATCAATTACACAAATAAATACTTATTTGTGGCTATCTCTGGCCCACTTACTTAGACATAAAATTTATCTCGCAATGTCTTACTATAAGTATGGTAAATTTAATTGAGTCAAAAAATTTAAGTTACCTTTTAATTCCTTGATAGCATGTCTAAACATTTCTACAATTTTGGTCTCATTCCAATCCGTTATTTTATAGAAATATCTTTCGCTTAAAATCTTCCTTATAACCTGTATATTGTTTAGCTTATCATTGCATTTGTAAAAGTGGAGAAGATAAACTAAACAGGTCACCAATGGGCACTTTGCTGAAAAAAAATAAAAAATATTTTTGTAGTATTACAATTATTTACATCCCCATAACCGGATTAATATGAATCTGCATTCTAAATACTTACCAATTCCCATATGCGCTAATGGTATTATGTGCGACCACACGTCTAAGCATTGCATAATAAGTCTGATAGATTTGAACTGAGTACAATACATAGCATCCAAAATAAAAAGACGCAAACGACTCTTTGCTCTAAAGTATCTACACAGAATTGCATAGAAATGTGACGCACTTTCCACCACACCAAAATCTGGAGTTCGGTTCAATTTGAATAAAGTATATTCAATGTTGGTTAAAATAGCATCAACAATGTCTATTGACGGCCAATTTCTTTTCAGATTTAATATCACATAGATAAGAATTTGTTCGGCTTTAGTCATGGGCGGAGCTGGGGCTGTGACCACTTTTGAAAATAATTCCATTTTTCTATCTGGTTTAGTTAAATATTTCATCAACCCCGCAAGAAAGTGTTTGTGATTAACTTTTTTCAAATCAGTAACAAACTTATCCATAACAATTTTAGACTCTGCAGGTGAACTTTCTATGATATAATTTATATATTGCTCCATTTTATCAGAAACCATTTTTACTGCGGCAGCATCTGTAGAAAAAAAAGTAAAATGATTAATATTTTAAATTACAATGGCATCTTATAGATAAAACTCCAAAAAAGTTTAAGACATACCTGGTGCTTTCTTGGCAAAATTTCTTACTTTTGCCACCCCATATTTATCTATCATGCTACATAAAATACTTTGTTTTGGATGGAAATCATTGGCGTTATTTAGTGGCACTTTTTCCTGGCATTTGACGTCCTCAGACTGCACATCATCAGAAAATAGATCTAAGTCTTCATAGCTTATGGCAATATCATGATTGATATTCTTCCATGGTTTCATGGAGTCCTCTTCATTTGTAGTGTTCATATCTAATTTTCTAGGACTACGAATATCCATAGATTTATTATTGTTAGTTGCATTAGACACTTCTTTATTTTCTGTGCTCGATCTCTTCTGAGCCGTCGAACTGCGCAATATTCTTTTACATTGTATTTCAGGTTCAAAGTCCGAGTTGTTTCGACGTTTTCTTGAAACTTGCGGACTTTGTATTTCGCTTTCCACATTAACTTTTTGTTTATCTTGAACTTGTTCAGAAGTTTTCGTTTGTTGAGCAGGAAGAGCAACAGGTGACTTTGTTAATACGACAAAACACGGCTTACTTTTACTTCTAGTGGCGATCTGGCTTGTTGGAGATGTAAGTATATCAGTACTTCTAACATTGTCCTCAGGCTGCTTATCGTTTGAAAACAAGTCAATTTTTGCTCTAGCCGAAGATACTAGTGTTTTTGAAATTGGTTTTAATTCGGGAGCGGCTTCATTAGTTTTTTGATGACCGATTTGAATTTTGTCCGTCTTCGGAGATATTTCATTAGTGGATAAGAGCTCTTTAATAGTTTCTTTTCGACTTGTTCTTTGGGATGCCCGATTACCGATTTGATTGTTGTTTGTAAGTGTTTTCCTCGAAGATGTTTCACTTGTGGATAAGATGCCTTTTTGAATAGCGTTTGGAGGTGTTCGATGACCGATTTGACTGTCGGCCGTTAAAGTTTTCTTCGGAGAAGATTCACTTGTAAATAAGGACTCTTTAGTAAGGTCTTTTTGAGTTGATTTTGGAGTTGGTCGAGTATCAGTCTGACTGTTATCCGTTGAAGTATTCTTTGGAGAAGGTTCACTTGTAAATAATGACTCTATAAAAGAGGATTTTCGAGTTGTTTTTGGAGGTGTTCGGTTACCAATTTCACTGTTGTTTGTTAGTGTTTTCTTCAGAGAAGATTCACTTGTAAATAAGGACTCTTTAATAGGGTATTTTTGTGTTGATGTTAGAGGTGTTCGATTATCGGTCTGACTGTTTTCCGTTAAAGTTTTCTTTGGAGAAGGTTCACTTGTAAATAAGAACTCTAAGAGAGAGGATTTTTTTGTTGTTTTTTGAGATGTTAAGTTACCAATTTGACTGTTGTTTGTTAGTGTTTTCTTCGGAGAAGATTCACTTCCAAATAAGGACTCTATAAGAGACGATTTTTGAGTTGTTTTTGGCGCTGTTAGGTTACCAATTTGACTGTTGTTTGTTAGTGTTTTGTTAGGAGAAGATTCACTTGTAAATAAAGACTCTTTAATGGGGTCTTGTTGAGGTGTTTGATTATCGGTTTGACTGTTCTCCATAAGTGTTGTCGGAGAAGACAAATTGGTGGATAAAGAGTCTTTAACAGGTTCTTTTTTAGCTGTCTTTGGAGGTGTTCCGTTACCAATTTGACTGTTGTCCATTATTGTTTTCTTCAGAGAAGATTCACTTCTGGATAAGGACTCTTTAATTGGATCTTTTTGAGTTGCTTTAGGAAGTGTTCCATTACCGATTTGACAATTGTCCATTGTTGTTTGCTTGGGAGAAGACTCACTTGTAAATAAGGAGGTTTTAGCAGGATCTTTTTGTGTTATTTTTAGAGGTGTTTGATTATCAATTTGACTGATGTCCATTAGTGTTTTCTTCTGAGAAAATTCACTTGTGGTTAAGGAGTCTTTAATAAGGTCTTTTTGAATTGTTGCTGGAGGTGTTCCGTTACCAATTTGACTGTTATCCGTCAATGTTTTCTTCACGGAAGATTCACTTGTCGACAAATAATTTTTCAGGTCTTTTTGGGTTGTTTTTGGAGGTATTTGATTACCAGTTTGACTGTTTTCTGTTTTCTTTGAAGAAGTTTCACTTGTAGATAAGGAGTCTTTTGGCAGTGTTTGAGAATCGATTTGAATGTTATCCGTAAGTGTTTTCTTTGGACATGAGTCACTTACGGATGAGGAGTCTTTAATGGGCTCTTTTATATTCGATTTTGGAGGCGCTCCATCACCGATTTGAATGTTTTCAATCTTCGGAGATATTTCACTTGAAGATAAGGATTCTTTAATAGGGTCCTTACGAGTTTGAGAGTTTTGTTTCGAATTTAATTCTGCCATTATTTTAACGGCTTTTTCATAAACAGCTTTATCATTAAGAGATGCTGAAGTTTCGTTCTTGCTGATCTTCTTATCAGGTAAATTGTGCGGTTTGGACTTAAGTTGCGATTTGAATATTGTTGGTGTTTTTGATCTTATTTTGTGTTTTGGTTTTAAAACCTTTTTCAACTTGTCTAACTTACTCAATCGTTTCCTTTTTGTCCTTTTTAGTTTAATAACTTTCACCGGTTCGTCATCCACCTCACTATTTTCCGGGTTGCTAGCATCATTCCCATCTTCACATATTTCTTGTGCACATGACTGTGTATTTGCCTCAGTAGGAATTTCTGTTTCTTCCAAGTTTTGTAAAATACTTTCACTATGTATTTTGGGAAAAGAAATTTGCGCCTTATTATCCTTTATCATGTTGTGTAAGTCTCTTTCTGTCGACGATTGACTTGTCCCGAATAACAAGTCGTTATCAATTGGTGAAAGAACTAAACCATACTGAGATACCTCCAAATTCGACTCTTGTCGCATTTCAGAGTGATCTAATGTATTATCAGATAAACTATTTTCGTTGGTGTCCATATATTCAATTTCATTCAAATTATCATCATCATCAGTGACTAATTTATTTAATAGAGGTTTGTGATTAAATTGGAGTGGTTTACTTGTCAACAAGATATGTTGTTTGAGAACACTTTTTAAATTATCTAATTCCATTTTAAGCTCTTCTACTCTGGAATACTCATCGACTGTTTCTAAAAAGCCACCTTCAAAGAGTCTTGGATGGCTTGATACGCTACTAAGACGACTAGGTACGTTCCTTGATTCTGTGTAACGCGACCTCGACGGCGTCTTTGGAATAGGCGTTATAATACCGTGGCTCATTTGCATAGAATTCAGTATCATCTCTATTTCAAAGTCTGCATTATTGTCGCGACGCATATTATTACTGTTGTTTAATTCCAGACATTCTTTCTGATTATTTTCTTGTGTGCTTTCGTTCTCAATTATGTTTTCATTAATTATCTCTGGACTTGTAGCTATTTCTCTTGTAAAGTGTTTCATTGGACTCGTAAATACAGAAACGCCACTGGATATATTTATTGGACTAACAGACCTATCGATGGTTATTAGTGGCAAAGTTTGATTAGTCATCGTAGATGCATCCTTAGATTCAAATTCATTTTCTATTTGAATTTGAACAACTGTCTCAAGTTCCATTGGGCTTGTACACACTGATCTCTTGTTTATCCTTATTGGACTAAGGCATCTATCTACCATATTTAATTGACTTTCAATATTAGAAGATTCATTTTTAGAGCTTTCGAGTTCTTCGTCGTCCAGAATAAGTGGAAGGCTTGGCTCTTCAACAACGTCTTCAAATATAATAGGACTTGTCGCCACATTTGCTACTTTTATTTTGGATCTATTTTCGATGGTCACTGAACTTCTTGGGTTGTCTTCTATGAAGCAATCTGGACTGAGTATAAATTTATCGTTATCAGAACCTAGAGATGATCCTCGACCGGTATCTACACTGTAATCACACTCGGAGTCTGTAGCGGTATTTGAGGGCTTCTTAGTCTGTAAACAAATGATATTTTCATAGGCAACATTCCACATAAAGAAAAAAAAATGGAAATAACATTGTATATTAATCTTACCACGGGACTAAATGGTGGCGAAAAAGGTTCTTCGAATACATCACTGGTATCGCTGGCATTTCCATCACTGGATATCTCATATTTCCGTAGAAGTTCATTATATCTTCCCTTCAGTCTTTCTGAAAATTAAAGCAACATTATTACTAAAGGAAATCATTCATTATATTTGTATAGTAGTTTTAACATATCAGATCATTTAGGTATATTCAAAATCTTACTGGTATGGGACATGGGTTATACTTACTTTTACCAAGTATTTTTTTTACTAATTCAGTAAACAGCTTAATATCTTTGTTTAAAGAAGTTCTTTCTCTGTCCCGTGTATACACTGCTTTTTTGTCAACTTCTTTAACATATGTTTTCTTCTTCTCAGTTCGTAAAGACTCCAGTGCAGTGTCTTTTTCCTTTATAAGTTGCTGAAATAATTATGTGAAATCATGTTAAAATGTTACTGGTGGTTAATGTAAAGGGTTTTTATATTTAACTTATTGTCATCTTAGTTATAAGAGAACCAAAATGGGGTTTAAAATATGCCTATGATCATGATCAGAAGTTAAAATCGACAAATAATTATTGAGAAATATACCTGCAATTGGTGGATATGCGATTGAAAAGCTGCACACTGGTTTTCTAATTGACCACATCGTTCCTCAACAGTTTTATAAGCAGTTTGGACTGTTTGTCTTTCCTGAAACACAAAATATAAGAAGGAAATGAAACTAAATATACATGCACAATTAAACTTACGCCCAATTCAGTTCAGCAGTTCATAGAGATTAGAAGACATTGCCTACAATGAGAAACTATATTATATTTTAATGCATAATTCTTTCTTTATAGACAAATTTTACTCTTAATAAATAAATTATAAAACAAATTCTTAGGTACACAAAATAGTAAAATTGCTTGATTTTAAGAATATTGATAACATAGATAAATCCAGACAAAATAAATGATCTACTTACAGTTTCCAAAACACTACATTTCTCCAATGCCTGTCTGTAATCTAAACAGATCTGTTTACACTCCTCCTTCGTCCCAGCCAAGTTCTTTTCTGCGTCAAACAACATCTGCTTCTTTGTATAGTACTTGGTTATGAGAGCACTGGAAACAGTAAAAGTAAAATGTAACTTACTAAATTTATAAAACTGGCAAATGCAAACTGCGTATGTTGTTACACACAGTAGTTAAACCAAATACTGTGCCATATCTAAAAATAAAACTTATTAAAAAACCAAACCAATTTTGTTTCTTTCATAAATAATTTAAAACAAACAGTTATTAGCAATTTTAGTATGCAACGCTTACTCCGTAGCAATAATCTTCTTTTTCATAATAGATATATTGCGCTTCTGCTTCTCATACTTGTTTTTATCCTGAAAAAGATAAATTATCATTTATTACTTTACATCAATTATTAAATGTACAATATAGACTTTGTGTGTTTTGGTGCAACAATTGTGAAAATTTAAAATGCATCTCTTCTGAATTGAGCAAATATTTGCAGGTCATCTGAATAAAAATATCTTACTATATTTTCATATTAAATTTATAAGTATGCATATTATAAGCTTTGCATGAGTCAATAAAAACCTTTGAATAGTCTTTTACATTTATTTTTCGTCATAAGATGTTGCGGTATGTTGTGAAAAGTCATATATAAAGTGTTGAGAATAAATTTGAACTTTTTAATCGGCAACTTCAGTAGTTTATTGTTTTTTCTATATTCAGAAGCTTAGTGGATATAAAACCTAATTCAATAAATAACCTTAAGAGACTTATTTGTTTGAATTTAAAGCTTTATGTTTATGTATATAAAATTATTATGTTTTTATATGTTTTTTTTTCAATATTTTAATATACAGTGCTTTGTTTTAGAGTTAAAAAGTTGTGTTTAACCAATCATGGTATCAGTGCTTTACTACCTTTACTTGCAGTAATAAAACTTTCATTTGGTAAATCATAATAGCACAATTAAGATCCAGGTTTTATTTAATTGACAACCATGTTTTGAGGAAAAATAAGTATGGGATATTGTAAACAGAAGTCATTTATTTAACCTCACTTTAAAAAACAATATACTAAGCTGTCAGAAAATTTTGTCAAATGAGAATGATAAACCAATCCTATTTTTTAAAAGCCACTATATCATTATAATGACTGTTTGATGTTTAAGACATACATCTGTGTTTGCATTTGTGCCGAATAGAAAAAAAAGTGCTCCCTTTTACTCCGATGGATTCGATTTCTACAATAATAAATAAACACGATGTGTATCGTCACACGTAAGAAATATATTGTAGAGAAATAAACAACATTTAAAATCTATCAGATCTGAACAGGCTTTGAAAGTTGTAGTGAAGTGACGTTAATTATTTTACTGTTGACATTAAATAAATGCCTAATTTAATTGGCAAAAGAATAAATATATGACTAAAATAAAATCTAACCTAAAACACTCACCGCTTTATTGGCAATTGGGGTGCCATTTGAATCCTGGTTCAGATAATTCAGATCAAACTCAATCACTGATTCGTCATAGGCAGTAGTCATTCTCAATATTAACAGAAATTTTCAATTAATGTAATAAACAAGGTTCTAAACACATTTTATCAGTAATAATATCCCGGCGCGCAAACATGATCTACCGACAGCAGACATTCGTTCGACAGTACAGGTACAGATAAAGCAAAACCATGGACGCGACCATAAAATAAGCACGCAAATCGATATTTAAAGAGTTTGGACTCTTTACTATTTGAAATAAAAATACTTAAATGTTTAGTTACGATTATATTCAAAATTGTTTGTGGCAGTTTCATAAGCATGGAGCAACGCACCAACAACGAAATAATAAAGTTTCGCTTTTTTGAGTACCTTCATTTCCATAATAAAGACACTGTAATCCAAATGAGACAATTAAAAATTACCAAATATTAATGTTGGGGAACCATGGCTGTCTTGAAACTGACTGGTTACGATGGACGTAATATTTGCTAAATTTTCATTTTTTTCTGAAATACGTGTAATTTCGATAGGTTTCATGTTGAGCTCGTGTTTCATTATAGAAACAAGTTCTAAATTCTTAACCTATATTTGAGCAAGATAGTTTCAAGTGGACTTTAATAAATACTATACGACTCAAAATAGGTCTTTTTCAATAAACTTTATGTTTAAAATATTTATTTAAACTGTTAATTTGTATGATGTGCGGTATTAATGTTTACCTACATGCCTACCGGCAAAATATGGCTGAAAGAATGTTATTTTTATGTCACCACTAATGTAATACCCATATTTGCAAATAAATATTATCTTTAAATTTTATCTTTATCTTAAAATCTTGTCTTTAGAGTTTAGTCTGGCAACACATAAAACAGACAGATCTGGTCTTGCTACTATAATCATCAATATTATTTTTAACTTTGTTTGCAAACATTTGTGTAGTTGTCAATTATCACTTTATCAGTGAAATTTGAAGTTGAAGCGTCAGGCTTAGTAAGATATCAATTTTATAGCATAAACAATTACGGTTTCACATGTAAAACGCGTATAAGCTGCTGTAAGTAGATAACTTCTTCGAACGAATCTAGTATTTTGAACACTTAGTCGCGTGATCATCCCAAGTTCAAGGTTATTTATTGAGTTCGATACTTCGAAAACGGTACGTATTATTGTAAATTATGTTTGTATTATCTGCATTTGTTTTATTTTTTAATATATATCACTGAAATTGAAGAATTAACGGACTAGAAATAGGATCAACAAAAAAATAACGTGCATTATTTATTTAACTAGTTATAACTGTATTCCGAATATAAAGTAAGTTAATAAGGTCTTTGACCTAGGTCACATATTTAATAATAACAATGTCTCTGTAGAGGACTTATTTAAATACGATTTGCCTAGGTATTGTTTCATTAATTATTGTGTTTTATTTTGAGGTTTTTGGTGATAAATAATAATTTTTTCAATCATATTTTCTATACTTCGAGAAAAAAAATTGCAAAATTCTGAAAAGTCATTGTCTTTTTAAATTATCAACAAACCTGTTTATCAAGTAGATCAGGTACCTGTTCCATTGGATTCAAAGAACAAAAAAGTCAAGCGAACTCTAGTGAACCTCTATGTAACAAAAAACTAAAAGCATTTATGATATTCTTGTTTTTTACAGATGGGCTACCTGACTGACCAATCCACTTATACACAAACAAGTTTGTATGATAGAGTCAAGAAGTTGTTGGTGTCAGATGAATGGAGTGACTGCACCTTCTCAGCATCAGGAACAAAATTTAAAGCACATAAACTAATTTTAGGGATCAGTAGTCCTGTATTTGAAGCTATGTTTTATGGGCCCTTGTCATCAGATGATGATATTATTATTACAGACATCCAACCTGATATATTCCAACTGATATTGAATTACATTTACACAGATACAGTAGAACTGAGCTCCATACATCAAGCCTTTGAATTGTTATATGCATCTAGGAAATACTTGTTAGAACACTTATCTGAGCTATGTATTGCTCACATACAAAGTAATCTAAGTGTAGACAATGTCATAGAGGTGTTAAATTACCCAGACTACATGCAAGACACACAGCTGATCACATTTGCACTGAAGCTGTTCTGTGAACATGCAAATTATTTATTGCAAGAAAAAAAGAAGAGCATTACATGCTCCTGTTTCAAAGCCATCCTAGAAAGTGAGCAAATGAACATATCTGAAAAGGACCTTATAAAGCATGTCTTTGAGTGGTCTACATATTGCTGTGAGCAGACTGATATACCAGACACATTTGAGAATAGGCGAGATGTACTTAAAAGAAATGGTTTATTTAAACTGCTGCGGTTTCTGTCCCTGACTGTTAATGAACTTGAAGAAATTTATTCTGATTCCAATAATCTTTTGTTACCATATGAATATGAAAACATCAAGAAAATCATTAAAAGTTCTAATATGGATGGTAAAGACGAAATTGGACCTATTGGCCTCACTGACATACCAAGGGATTTGTTAAAACTGCAATGGCACCTTTGCTATAGAAGTCCTATTAGATCTGTAGCTCCTATTGTTATTGACTCTAATAATTTTGCCATACATTCGCGTATAAAAGTAAACAAATCTATATTTATCAATTCACTTTGCATTCCTACAAGAATGGCACCGGCTGTACATTTCCGCAATAATGTAGCTAAGGCATACTCGGAGCAATTATCAGTATCTATCATAAGTGAATCAGACAATAGTGTTATTAAATTGACAAACTTCATGAACACTGTTGGATATGACTCAATGGTTGATATAGAGCTTTCAGAACCCTGTTTTATTAAGAAGGACGAGTGGTACAAAATATGTTTTAAGTGGCCGCGTAACAGGCTGCACAGTTATTCCTACGTCGTGGAATTTAGACACAACCACTATACTGGTCATAAGGTGTCATTTGAATTCGACGATCTTACGTTTAGCGCTGGTAATGGCGGTAGTTTTCTCGGCGGCCTAAAATTTTGTTTGTAATTATGTGCCATCTAATTATAATTCTTTGAATACCTCATATAAGCGGAAATTAATTTTAAGTTCTTAACTTTATAGCATAAATGTATTATTAGTTTAAAGTATGTTTAGAATATTTAAGTCGAAGAATAAATTTAACCGAGGTCAGGGATTTTATAACTTCTATTTATTTACCGATTATTTAACTTATTTTTTATGAATGGGCTGTTGCACCTTAGCATCGACTTGCAAATTAATCTCAATAAAAAAAAACTAGAATTAAAAACCAAAGAATCATACGTAGATTAAAAAAAAAAACAGTAGATGCGATTTCAATATTAAAATTTTAGGCTTACAAAACTTCAATTAACTAAGTAGTTATAAGTTATTGGAATGATAAAATTAATACATTCTATTTTATCAGTATAGTGTAGTATTACTCAGAATAGTCAAGTGGAATCTCACCACGCCAATGCCTACTGGGCAAGTACTGCAAGTTCGATCCCGCATGGCAGAAATATTTAAGTGATCTACATCTGAGTCTTTGTATTATCTGTGCATGTAATTGTAGTGTCGACACAAGAAATGGAAAAAAATGTGGTAGTCCAGTATTAAAAATCAAGCTGTTTTGCTATGTAATAGCAAAACAGCAATATCAATAGCAACTTTGTGCATTCTCCTGTAGACAAGTAGGTACCTATTTATTGATGTATACCTGCTAGCATTATGTACTTATAATAAATAAATTATTTATTAAATCATGGTCGTTTAATTTCGATAATCAATATCTCACCTGCAACTCTACGCAAAATATCATAAATTAAGTAATGCAAGTAAGCGATTTAGTAGCATCTTATAAGTATTTGTAGTTTTCTTGTTTACCTACTTTTTTGTTGAGTCAAGACACCGCTATTATAATAAATAATCTTTTTATGACTTGTGTATACAGTCAGGTCAAAATTGAAAAGATAACCAAAGCTCAGCACGATTTTAAAGTTCTATCCATTAGGAATGACTTTGTTCTCAGAGTTTCTTAGCTGTCATATCTTTTTAAGTAGGTCGGTATATCTAGTAAGATACGTGATACGTATTCTATTTAATAAGACGGCAAAAAAACAACACGGACACAATACTTCATGTTTATTAAAAAAACAATCTTCAAACTACAATCATACAAATGGGATAACGTCATAATTATAATACAAATGAAATACCTACTACGTATTACACTTCTATACATGATACACAAAGCGTTAACGCCGTGGAGGACCTTCGAATTTTTTTGTTAGTAATATAATGCGTTCGGCTTCACGAATACCGCTCAACCGTGCTCCGTGTGCTGTGGCGAAATATCCGGGTACAGTAGCTTCACCCGCAAACAAAAGGACCGGTGGTATCGGATCGCATGGACCTGGTACGGGGGTTCCCAATTCACATTGGTGGCTCACTGTAGACACACAACTCATGTAAGAAAATGACCCACAAAAATGTGGATCTGAAGCCCATTTTGAACGTAGCATCATTTGTGGGTAAGGTAAGCATGGATTGCCAGTGAATCTGCGCAATAATTGTGTCAGTCCTTCAGCGACGTCGTTGTCTGCCATTGATTCCATGACGGCAGCTTCTTGACCGGATATCATAGCGCATAACACGTGTTTACTGCCCGGCAGTTCATCTATGGCACAAACGCCTCGTGTCCAATCACTTCTGCATTGCAATTCTTCAGCTGACCAAGCAAGTTTTAAGTTACCTTCATGGCATACCCAAAAAGGCTCAGAGTACTCGAGGAAAATTTTATCGCTGAGACCAAAACCTAAATTACATATAGCGTCCAATTTACAGACCGGAAGCGGTGGAGCAAACAATTTGTCTGCTTGACATTTTAGACAGCCTAGAGACATTGTAACAATGACATAATCAGCATAAAGCTCTTCTCCGTCACAACATTTAATAAGGGAGCGTCCTTCACCTGTTTGGCCTTGTCCCCATCGAATTACATTGACAGGTTTATTATATCGAATGCAATTGTCTGGAAGTCCGCGCAGTAGTGGTGCCATCACACCTACGTAACCCAGAGGGACCCGCACGCAACCTCCGGGCAGTTCAATATAGCTACCGTACTGATCGGCACTGACTAAAGACAGATCATCTCCGCATCTATTTCTCAAAATATTTGTTAAACCAAACATAACGCGAGCGGCGTCATACCTTTGATCTTCAGGAAAATTATGTAGTTCTTGTTGTATGCGTAACCCGATAAAATTCAATAAAGTTCCATGTTGTCGTTCCCCTCCTAGTCTAAATAAATTGGCAGCTTGTTGTTCTATTTGCCTAAAAGTGTGATAAGCCGTAATTGTAACTGGTAAGTCAACTGCACGTCCTTCGCTGGTGCAAAATAAGCCTCTCGAAGCGTCCAAACGAGGCAACGGTTGTTGCAAAAGTTTGTCCTGCGATGCTAGAGTGTATACAGAATTTGGCAAACATGCGCCAAAAATCCACTCTGCCCCCATTTCAATGACTGCATCACCAAGCCAACAAGAATGTATTCGTCCGCCGGGCCTGTGGAATATTTAAGTATTTACTTTTTATAAATCTGAAATACTTTATTAGACCAATCCACTTTTGTTTGGTATAATTTAAAAGTGGTTGGGGTTGCATTCCTGTCTCAAATTTAGTATTAAATTTTCTTACATCAAGACATTGCTGCGTTGCATTCTAATGCAGGTACTTATGTAGGGTGTCTACAATGTTGACCTTTTTATAAGATTTCTAAAACAACTTACTTAAATAGCATACCTTTCTTTAGCTTCAAGGACGAGGAAATTTTTTATGCCACATTGAGTGAGTCGATGTGCTGCCGAGAGGCCTGCCATCCCAGCCCCCACTATGATCACTCGTGGTTCTTGACAGTTTGGATTGATACTGCATGAGTCTAGTATACATTGCTCTTGTCCCGATGTGCCTGGTGTGGTGATCGCACAGCCATAGTGTCGTTTGTCAGTTCTAGCAAGCGTGTTTGGGGCGTTCGAGCCATTCCCTGCCCAAGAGCTAAGTTTTCTGAAGAAATTCCAAAGGTCCCCTTGCCATATTAGTTTCATACGTGATAATTTCATTCTTATATTGCAGATATAAATGCCATCTAAAACTTTTAAAAATTACATACCACTCTCGAATTTTGAAAGCTTTTTCATAAAAGTAATAGGATGACGTTTAAAACACCATAGTGCGAAAAGAGAATCAATTTCTTCTTTATTTTGTTATAAAGAGTTTTTGAAGGTAATTCATTTTTTACGATATTGAACCTTAAACGTTGGACTAACACTTAAAAAACCTTAAATCTACAAATAATGCTGTGGATAATTAGTATCTAGAGTTTGACTTGGTCTGTGTATGTTTGAAATAGCTTTGCAGGTCTATTCAGCAGTCGTTGAATGGAATGGCTCTGGCGTATGTGCATTGTCACGCTATCCCACGCTAAGTACCTAGAGTCAAACGAAAGTCACGTGTCTGTTTGTAGGATCGTCGACGCACGCTGAGGCACATTTCGTGTAGTCGATATTGTCCCAGTAGGCAGAAGAAAGGCTTCGGCTTCCAAAACACAAACCGACCAAATGCGGGAGACGTTGCACTTCGGTTCAGATTCAGTCAGTAAGAGATTGGCTCTACCCGCTTCCACTGCCGAGGAAGTGGCCATGAGGTTTCCCAAGCCAAACAAAAAAAAACCTGGGTGATGGTCTAAAGGCTTTTCAGATGAACTGAAAATCTTTTTTTGAATGGATTTCTACTGTTTTCTGTTTATTTTTTCATTACTACTATATATTTAGACAGATATTTTAGTCCTACTCACCAAAATCTCTCTGGTTCAACTGGATGCTAACGCTTGTGAGCCTAACATCTTTAATTAGAAGTAAATAGTACTTAATAGAAAAATATCTCAACACTCAAAAACTTAGATATTGGTAAGTGGTAAATATTGGCACAAGTCGTTTCGTAAGTTTTAATTTTGGTCTGTCCTAACTTGTATTAGGCCGATGATGAGTGTAGAATAGTAAGTATCAAACAAGGTTAAAAGATTATGAATTTAGAATAGTTAAGTTCCTGTTAAGGTTAAAACCAACCACAATCAGTGTAATGAGAACAATTAGTTCGATGTGTTATATATTTATAGATTCACGGTTTTCTTTTACTTAAAATTTTTGATTGATGTACATAAACGAGAAAACTAGTTAACTATATTTGAACAGCCGTTAATTTCTAGCGTAATTAAAACGCACTTAAGTACGTTGAAGTAACCAAAACAAGGCGGGTATTTGGGTTTGTTAAACAAGTGGGTTTTTTTTAAATAATAGTCAATATTACTGAGACAATGCAGTTTATTATATTGGCGCTAAACCTGGTAACAACCATTTAATAAATAGACACATAGAATTATAAATATGAATAGGTATTTACCTACACCTAATTGGGTCGATATACATAGAAATGTTATTATTAATGTTTAAGCAGGTATCTATTAATTATTGCGTCAACTTTAATAATAGGCATTTTATAGATACAAGGTTATTTAATAAAACAAATGTTACCTATGTATTTCTTAATAAGAAAAATAAATCGTGTTGACCTTCCGACCTACTTATTATTAAATTTGAATATAATAAAAATCTAGAAGGTATAGTGAAAATTTGAATACATATGTATGAAAGGATAGGTTACAATTTTATTGCAATAACAAAAATGTTATCGACTTAATCGAACCCGGCACCGTGCGAGCGGAACCCTCAACGGCAAGTAGGCAAGTAATCGGCACAAACTTAGTGACTCATTCATTCATAATAAATACATATTATATTTACTTGTAAATTTTAATGTCAAGCTTAAATATTCTTCGTTAACTTATGAAATTGTATTTTTAAAACTTGATTTTGTGACCTCAAACTCTTCTAAAACCTTCATTTTTTTTCGTTCATAAAATAAATAAGATGTACTTATGTTTGTATAAACTTGTGCACCATCTGACGAAAAATAACATATTTATAAGCCGTAACTAAATATAAAATATTTTTTCCCAATAAGGAATAACAATAAAATTATCACATATTATCTGGTAAAGAATTCAATGTCCGTGGTCTGTCCAAGAATTTGATATGAAAATGAAGAATACAATATAAAGCTTGTTATTAGCTATAACACTATAAGTATTTACAAAACAACACATATAAAGCTAGAAAAATAAATAAAGACAAGAAAATAACATTTTTTTCTAGACTCTAATTATTGAATTTAAAGTTTCTAACAGTTATTGTCTTATACGGCCAATATACATATATTTTTCAGTCTCTGACTGCTACATTCAAGAATCTAGAAATATATTTAAAATACTCATAGAGTGCTCCCTTCTAAATATTGTCAAAATATCTAGATAATACAACAAGAATTAAACGTTATGTAGTAATAAATACTGACGATTATACTTTTGAAATATCTACTCTTTTCGAACATGATTAATGTAATTTCACTCTTATATAGGTACGCATAAAGTGGGTGATGTTTTGAATAATAACACTAAAATAATTGATACATTTGATAACACGGACAAGGTTTCAAATATTTACGTGTTCTTGTCAGATTTATGAGTAGGAGAATATTTGTTCTTAGGACTCCTTATTGGCCTTTAAGTACATCATCCGCCGAAGCTTTCACTTCGTCCCAAGATACATGTATGTCACTCTCTTCGCTGAAACGAGAGCAAATTGCTAATCTTAGGAAGTACGTGTCATCAATTTTGGATGGGACCAAATGGATTTTTCCACGGCCGTTAATACGCCTCAGTAATTCTTCGTTCTTATCGTTATCGCCCTTCAATCTAAAGCAAACAAGTCCCATAGTAACTTCTTCATAAATCTCGAACCTCTCGTCAGCACTGCACAATCTCTCAAACAGATGAGCCAATGCAATCTGTTTTCTGATGAATTTCTGGAGGTTTTCTACACCGTACAGGCGCAGGACGAACCACAATTTTAGGGCTCTAAAACGACGACCTAATGGTATTTGCCAGTGGCGGTAGTCAGGAGCTGATCCTTGCATGTCATGTTTCAAATACAGAGGATCAACGTTGAAAGCATCGATAATCCAACGTGGTTCCTTGAGCCACAAAGCGGAACAGTCGAAGTTGACTAATAACCATTTGTGTGGATTGAAGTTAAAAGAGCTAGCTTTCTCGACACCCTTCATGAGGTACCGGTACTCAGGACAGATAAATGAGGATCCAGCGTAGGCCGCGTCCACGTGCAGCCACACGTCCTTGTTATTGCAGACATCACCAATTTCATCTAAGGCATCAAATGCGCACGATGATGTCGTACCCAAAGTGGCAACGACCTGCAATAAAAGTTTACATTGAACACAACTTTAAGAATTATGCTGGATAACAGTTTCTAAAATTGTATATTATCATGATTTCTTACGTAGAATGGAATCAATCCGTTACGAATATCCTCTTCCATAGCCTCTTGTAGCGTTTCACCACGAAGACGCCTTTTACCGTCCGGCTGTAAGGAGCGAAGCTTTACTCCACCCAAAAGGCCGGCACGTTCCACCGAAGAATGAGCTTGCTCTGGAAAGATAAACAGAATCTGTTGTAGTTAATAGTTTTCCATTTGTTTGGAAAGTTTTTGTCACTATATGATTTGTTCCCTCTGTGTAAATTATATTTGAACTTACTGTTGCAGTAACCGACAAGTTTAGAAAGAATTTCAGTTTCTGTCCATTCTGGATGTTCTTCTTTAACGCGCGTCATAGTGCGGGACTTGGCTCCCAGCAACGCCACTAACGTTGCTTCACTGGCAGTGCCTTGGATGACGCCGCCGGCCTCGCCCCCAGAGCGAGCCAGGAACGAATCGGGAAGGCCTAGCATCTGGCCCAGCCAGTCTAACATTACTACTTCCAATTCGGTACAGGCCGGGCTAGCGATCTGGAAAATAACCAATACTTATCATGAGGCTTCGACCATCCAATTAACGTACTTTTTCAACTCAGGCCCGATTTTTCAATAGTCAGATAACTTTTATCTGAGGAATAAATATGGGCGTTTGACATATTTTCTATACAAAAGCTGTCAAAACGTCAAACTTATTCGTCAGATAAAAGTTATCTGGCGATTGAAATATCGGCCCCAAGACACCTTGCATTCTCAAGTTATACCAAATTATTTCATAGTTCTACGAAACTCGACAAATTATTTTAATGATATTTGCAGATTTTAACTACTTATTGATACAAAAAATCTAACGAGCGACTATGCCAAGCAACCAGTTTTCCTTGTTCGAATTACAGAACGTGACATTGACACTGGCATCGTTTCACAGAAGTGTATGTACCTAAGTACAAAGGAATTGATAATGACAGAGATTCCTACAATAGTAAGTAAAAATTCAACCCCTTAACTTAGTTCGTAGATATACATAAAATATACATAACCAATGTTTATTTTTGGGTAGGTAACTTATGATGAATTGTACAATTCGGCATAAAGTGTGGGTATGTAATTGCTTTGATTTACTCGACCTTGGCGTATTTAAGAATCGACGCCTCAATTATATTTTAAAAGATATATTATTTTATTAAAGTACTAGCTGTTGCCCGCAACTTCGTCTGCGTGGTTAGAAGATATAAGTTATGACTTTTTCTTCGCTCCTATTGGTCACAGCGTGATGATATATAGCCTAAAACCTCCGTCGATTAATAGTATATTCAACACAAAAATATTTTTTCAATTTGAACCAGTAGTTCCTGAGATTAGCGCGTTCAAACAAACAAACAAACAATTAGTATATACATAGTACATACATAGTATAAACATAGTAATTAGTATATATATAGTACAATTAGTATATAGATGCCAACGATATCTTCGCTACGTTTCATCGATTTTAAATTTCTCGCGCGGAGATTTTAATATTACGATAACTCATTACCTATTAACTTTTTTGGCGTAGTGTAAAAGGCAATTTTGTTCTATATTACATGCATAATATATCTAACTTATTTATTTGGATAAGGATTAATAATGTATTGTTAAAAAGAGGTTCGTAAATAACCCATAATTTTACTGTATTATAAAAATGGTTATTGTGGGTTATCCTTGGAAGATAGACATATACCACCGCGGACTTTTTTGTAGATCTATTAAAGAGGTACAAACCCGCCATACATTGTTTTGTTGTAACTCAAAAGGTTTTGGCAGCGTTCTCGATGAAAGCTCTCGAATGGCTTAATTTTTTCCGACATGTTTAACTAATATCGTTGTAATATCGTCAGTTTACACAAAACCTAAACTTATTATACACTAAAACGTCGTATCGTTGAAAACCGCATAAAAATCCGTTCAGTACTTTTCTAGTTTATCGCGAACAGACAGACAGACAGACAGATAGACAGACGCGGCGGGGGACTTTGTTTTATAATATGTATAAGGATAAGGATAAATACTTGATTCGTTTAGTAATATGTATATTTTTGAGTTTCGACACAAGAATTCATGTGTGAGACCAAAGCTGGAACGTGTTTAAGTGGTCACAAGTGCCCATCATTGCAACTCTTTGAAAGCGACGATCTACAATGATAGCAAATGTATTTGAACTCGCAGTGTCAGCTAGAAGTAATTGACTAAGTATTGCTGAATTGAAAGGAAAACTACTGGTGAGTTGGAATGATTCGTGTAAGTATGTATGAAAAGGTAAATACCCATGTAAAACCGATGCAGGCAATAGCACCGCTCAGCATATCAGCCACAATCGAAGGGTACGAGTTGGCGGTGGGGAAGTACGCGTGGAAGCGAGGTGAGTGCCAGTGGGTGACCCCGGACATGACGACGCGTTCGATGTCCGCCATCACCGCCGTCCAGGGCTCTGCCTTCTCCGGGGCTTGCTCCGGAACCAGCGGTCTAAGGTAGCCCGGCTTCACAGATGGAACTACTTGCCTGGAAAATGTAAAAAGGACGTAAGTTTTTTTACATAATTTATTATAGATTTATTTTCTTAAATATTTGGGTATTTATCTAGGTACCTGTCTCTGATGTTCTCCAAGTATTCCGCGATGTAGTCAGTCATCGCTTTCGCGAAGTCCTTGAAATCGCCGGCCTCCATTGTACCTGGAAACATGAGATTAACAAAATAATCATCACACTACTTTATGCTAAATAATATAAAAAAACCTTGGAAGGATTCTAAGTTAAATGACTACGAAAATTAATACACTGAAGAGACAGAAAGTAAGTAACTGAAAATATGCCACGATAATGTTACGAGACATGATGGTAATATGAGTAGAATGTTATGGGATTGAATCGACGCCCCTGTTGTTTGCAGGAAGAGACAATTAACTTGGAAGCGACATAAGAAGACGGCACGCAAAATAAATTCTGTCAAGCAGGGAATTAATACGCAACTCTTAGTCTAGTAACAGAACCTTATAATATGTTCTGGGATATTGCTTAGTTGCACTGTCATAATTATATAAATGTTCAGATTATCACTTCAATTAAATTAGTTGAGTTGAGCTAAAAGAGAGATGCAGAATCAAACCTAAAAGATACCATAAGTACACATTCAGCGAACTAAGCACACCATAGTAGCTATTAGGTGCCTTTAAGATAACATACGGCATTAAATTAAATAGGTGAAGCAGAACAATACACCAATAAAACTAAAACAATATTAAACATTCAAATATGACTTATGACAAACCGTAGTCAAGTTTTGTATCTTGATCCGACATTATGGCAGCTGGGAAAAATATTAACATTAGTCAGTAACAAAATATAATTCGCAAAATCTATGTACCTAATAGCTATATTATAGTATAGAGTCAAAATGCTTGAATAGTTGAATCGCCTTTCTAGTTCAGCCTCAGTATATTAATCCAATCTAGTTAAACTGGTCCTTTTGTAAAATTTTAAAATGGGATTAAGGGACAGCCCCTTTAGCCAAGTGACATGTTTATAAGCAAAAAATTTAATAAGGTCAACAGAAGTTGCTCGAATCTATGGAGATGACCGGTCGCTGTGACGTGATGATAATAAACGAAATGTACTTAATTCCATACAAAAGCGTTTTCTATTGACGTCAACGATTGCAGAAATGTCTTTGGCCAGAGAGGCAATTAAATTATTTGTTTAGTCTTAAGGATGTACAAATACACTGTTACATATGGCAGTTAGGGCATTACCTAATTTTAACTGTTTGCAAACAAGTTTGTATGCTATGAGTCATTTGTAGAGGTAGTCTTCGAGGACTAAGTTTGAATCTAATGTTACACTTTAACTTAATACCAACCCTGTACGTGTGCGTAAAGACCTAATTTGGATTTTCCTCAAATATTTTTTTCGTATCAATAAATAAATACGTTCAAAACAAAACTAGTTTTATCTCCTTGATTGTGACATTGACCGAATGCGTATAACTTATTACATCATACAATTATGTGACATGATCAATGTCAGTGTGAAATGCTGCCGGTTGTTAAGTAAATAATGTATTTAGACCTGAATTGGTGGTCTTTGTTCAATGCCGAGAGAGCGGCGGCGGAGTCGGTGCGGACACTCGGTGCGCTTGCGCAACTCGCCGAGCGTACGCCGCCGAGCAAGTGGTGCGAGGTTATGCATGGACCTCGATGCCTCCACAAGACACTGTTTACAGTTTTTGCTGTACGTCTAGGAGAATTTAGAAGGGTTGACTTGCAACGTGGTCGACCTTTGTGAAGGTAGTTGAAGTCACCGAAATAAAAGTCAAACAAGCTGACATAAACATTCAGTAATATTAAATCAATACTCGTATATAGGCTTTAATCAAGTCTCGTAGATGGTAGAGGCCAGTGACTGATGACTGGTTATTTTCAAATCCATTTTCCATACATAGAACATGTATGGAAACTCCATCTTCGTGCTAAGTTACCTAAGCCGTAACCCACCAACAAAAAAGTGTGAAATTATTTTTGCACATTAGTTAATTGAAAAGTAATATGCCTTGCAACACATTTCAAAAATATTTCTACAATTAGCTAAATATTTTATTACTAAATACTATAAAAGTAGAGCGACAGGCAACGTCCAATGCCAGAATTAATTCAGTGTTCGTCAATGAGATTGCAGCCATTATTCACTACGTTTATCTGCTCTTTCAGGGTACAAGAGCATGTTTAATTCAACGAAACGTATCAGCTTCACGGCATCGATCGGTAGGTTTAGGGCCAAGGCAACAGAACACTCACGCGATCACTGAAAAAGTAAGCGAAGCGGGCAATTCGCACATTATCTCAGATTCCGCTCATTTATTATGTACGATAACTCTGTTACGGGTCCCGTATAATTTCAGGGAGTAAAGACTCATAATGTAATAAGGGCACTTAACTAATGCAAGAGAGAGTTAAATGTAGAGTCATTCTGAGGTCTTTTAACTCAAGCGGTCTTGGAAATAGATGATATCTTATATAGCGCGTTTGCTCCCTTAAATTTTATGATTAGAACCGAAGTTGTTTCCTTTAGTGTAAGAAAGGAACCCTAAACTGCACTCATTGTGAGCCTTAATTTGCTGTGACAATTCCAAGACACCGATATTTATAATTTGATTCAATACCGCAATCACGATTACATTATTGACACAGTAAACGAGTTTCTTCGAGGTCAAACCACTGCAAACTTGTCCATAAGGTGATATACCTATCTATTATTAAATCTACGGAAGTAGCTCTGATACCGGATATACCCATGATAATGTAATAATTCTTGTAATAAATCAATTGTAATTAAGTTTTTATTGACGTAAGTATATTAGAGGCACATTGATTATTTACGCAGAAAATATTTAACCTTAATTATGTGTACCTGCTTTAAAAATTGTATTGTGTTCTAGGTTAATTCTAAACCTCATCACATGGTAAAGGCAGGATACTGGTTAAATGATTATTTACCTTAAAATTAAGATATAATACATAACCAACTAATTGTAGAGCCGATTATTTAAATTATTTCACAAAGTTAGCTTCAATTAAAAAGATTTGATTTTATAGTTTTGTTTTCCCATCATAGTGGATAATTTAAAGACTCTCTTGGTTAGTAGAATTTACTAACTAACCAAGAGACACAAATCATGGGCTTAGCCTGCCCTCTCACTTGACAGTGTACAGGAAATTAGTGTCACACAGACACTACGTTCACTTATAAGTGCCGTATGTGATTGCGGTTGTCGCGGATAATAGCCACTCGGCATGGGCTTCAAAAGTGTGAATCTAGTAGAGCTATGTGATTGAATATGAACCGGCGATGCGGGCAGGTCTGCTAAAATACGATTTACAAATTCCGATCTCTGTTCTGTATATATTTATTGTTTCCAAATCGCTGAAGTGCAGGAAAACGCGACAATAAGCAAACATTTTTAGAAAAAATGACTTTTTCTATACCTCGAAGAAGAAATCAACAGTACACCCTTAATCGACTTGCAAATTACTTTCGATTCAAAACGAGGTTTCTTATTCCGTAAAAAGGAAAACCCCTGTGAGGTATGAATTACGGGCAACGGATAATCCCGCGCTCTGAGAACAAGTCGGCGACCGGTGCCGTCAAACTGTGCGAAATATGAATCATGTTTATTTTTCCTCTAAAACCGGAATATTTACTTGTTTGTTTTGTTCTCTAGTGAATGAGCTCTCCCTAGCTTTTTTTCCTGGTCAATTGGGCTCGGCTCTCAGCCTCACAGAATAACTGAATCCTCATAACTCATGGTTATTAAAATAGATTACTGATCACAAATTTTTGGCTTCAATAATATTGAAGTGTCAAACTCAAAATTCAGATTAAAAATAATAATTTTCTGATAAAGAAGTAGAAATTTAGTTTTGATAATATCTTTTGTACCTAGTGATAAAAGGTAGATACCTATTATTTATTTATATTGGAACATTTTAACTTAAAAACTCTATTATTACAGAATTCCTGTAAATATTTTGATTAAAAACGAATTTAACCAAAACTATAGGATGTTAGTTGCATTTTTGTCGACCACTCTGCTTAATTGGGATTGAATATGATATCCTTCATAACCGTGGTAGTTAGGGTAGTATAACCTTAACCCTTTTATAAGAAGGATCGGGGACTACAAAAGATATTTTTTTTGAACTCTACATTATTGATATTGAACTTAATGTATCTTCTTTTAGAGAGCCCGTACTTTAAATACAAATAGCCCAAATATAGCGTCCGGATCTACGCCACGGGATTTGTCCCAATTATAAAGCTATTAAATCAATATGCGGGTCGAAGCACTCGATATGAGGCTTCACTTTGATGACCGTAGAGTTTATGAAAGGCCGATTAAAACTGGGCAAACAAAATAATGAATCGAGATCAATTGCTCAAAAAAATTATTACGAAAAAATTCATTTGTTTTTAACATACAACTGCAACATACAACTAAGAAAGTGATATCAAAATCAAAGAGAGATAAATAAAATGAAAAGATAAGGTTCACAAACATACTTGTGATTTCTAACAATAAAACAGATTAGAGAGAATCGTTAGATAGTGTTAATAGTGGAGTCATTAGGGTGGAGAGTAATTAGCCTGGATTATCTCATTCCCCATTCGGAGCTTAGGTCTGTATCCATCAAAAATCATAAATTGACGTCCATCATTCTCCGTCAGATAACACAAAATCAGTTGCTCTATCTTTTGATATTATATAACGAAACATTTTTCCTTAAGTTCAACAAGTGGGCCAATGTTTTGACAAGATAAATGGTAACGTGTTTTACCCCACGTTCAGATAAATATGATAAGACATTAAATTAAAGTTTAATTTTTGTTGTTTATTACCTTTTGCATTCTATGCACACGACGTTGTATTCGAACAGGATACATGATTAACCCAGCGTTGCGGGTGGGCTCATTGTATATTGAAACAGTTGACGATCGGCTTGTTGAAATAAAACGTGTTGTATCCCCCGCAATTATAATCATCAGTTTAATTCTCGCCCAGATCCACAAGAGCGTAAATGTAAGTGTGCCGAAGGAGCTCTACTTTTATTCTTTGTAAAGGTGAATTGCTGAATATGCGGCTTAGAAATTTATTTTTTGTTCTTGAGAGCAACAATCTATTTTTGAAGATGAATTTAATTTATTTTACTAAACCAGATCAGGTATAGAAGATTGAGTTCAATCTTTTTTAGGGGGTTTAAAAATAAAGCTTTTCAGGAAATGAATATCGAGTGTTAATATTTTGCGACTATTTATTTTTCCTTTAGCTGTACCCAGAACTATCGCTTAGAAAAATTTTAGGTCCTATAGGTTTTCGATTTTTATTAGTTTATTTCCCATTTGAAGGTGTTATTTTATTTTCAAAAATCATTCGGTAAGAAAATTGTTTTTTTTTTTTTAGCACCGATTTTCTTTTCAATCGACATTGTAGTAATAGCGTCCTGATTAAGGAAAACTGGGCCCCGATTTTGCTATTTACAATGGCCAATTAATGAATGGCAATTGAATTATATTAGATTTTTTAAATTTTATTAATTACAGTAACAAAGTATTGTGTTTATCATTTTCAACTTTTACCGGAATAGTTGCAAAAATCTTGAATGCATCGGGGGTACAGTTCCTGAATATGTAGAGCGTATATACCCGAAATATATCCTGCAGGAGAAAATGCTTCAGTTTTATATGCTCGCGGGTTTTTTTCCGGATTTATAAAATATTAAGACTACGATTCCAATTATTCTTAAATTTCTGGAATTCTCTTTTATTATTGAAACTAACGCATGGACGGAGCGCCATGGCGTAGAGCACAAAATTGGTGATACGATCCTGTAGGAGGCAGGAGTCTCCAGACTTTGGCCCCTGGGCCGTCACGATCGTACTTTGTATATTAATTATTTATAATATCTAATAGTAAAGTCTATATTGTTAAACTGGTGGCAAAATCTTCCTTTTCTGTGTAGTTGTATGAAATTGCATGTTGCATGAAATTTAATTTTTAAGATGTGTTTCTCGCCTTGAGACGCGGGTTTGATTCTAAATGCTAAGATTTTCCTAAATTGCACGTTGATATAATATGATTTCTAAATAAAAACAGTTGCCTAATGACGTCAAATATGTAGGCCGTAGCTAAGGTTGGCCTCTAATTAAATTAAATCAAAATTATTTCTAAGTTGACCTTGAAAACGTCCGTAAGTATAATATCAAAGGATTGGTTACTTTCTCTCATCCTTTTTAAGCGACTACAAAAAAAGGAGGTTTTCAGTTTTATTATTTAAAATAAAAATATATATTTTTGCCTAACAATATTGCGAATAATTTATATGAATATTACAAATTTAAATGATTAATCAGAATGAGATTACTACTGATATATCTTATCGCATTGTAAATAAGTGATATTATCTAACAACATATGTTTTTCGTAATAACATTATTAATGAGTTGCTTAAAACTCAGATTAAATCGAAATATTTTTTAATCTTTGTTATTAATTCATAACTATTTTATCGCATCTTTATATTTTCCTGTTAAACTAAATGTTTATCTAAGCAGCAAGCTTACTTTGTTCAATAGTGATATCACAATACTCTGATTTAAATTAATTGGTGTCGCATGATATTAATAATAATTTTCAAAACTTGTTCATTTTATTGCTCTATGTTAAAAACTTTGTAACACTTACCGAATGTCAAAAAAGTTTGAATCACAAAAACAGTTTAACAAAAACTCAGCGTCTTCTAGTTAATTGGTACTAATTTTCTTTTCGGATGTCCGTGAATTGGCGCGGTATCGTGCGGTCCGTAGAACGCGGTGCGTCCGATTCACTGACTGTGTCGGACTACGCCCGCCCCGCCATTCTCCCAACCTTATATACCATACCTACTACACGAGAGAACTGTTCGCTATGTAGCTGACTCCATTTAGAAGATTAGCCGCGGCGCATGAGCCGTCGACTCCAATGCTAATAGAAGAATTGAATCTCTGAAACGCTTGTTACACCCTAAGGAATACATTTCAATCGAACCCAATCCAATTTATTAAGAGCGACATTGTAAACGCGAATTTCAATTGGACGATTGTTGACTGTTTCAAGTCCATCGATATGAAGCTGAAAGAAATATAGAAATGTAAGTATAACTCCTTCCTAACGATCGATCTTTCTATAGATGTATAGATAGAGATAGGTCAGGTGATCCGCGAGGCTCACCAAATGTATCCTTATAGAAGTAAACTCTATTATCGATGAGAGATTAAGTACTCAAGTTTGTGAAGACATGAAGAAGGCGAGTCGTTAAGTGATGCAAGAACACCCGTAACTTGGTGCAAATAGTTTCGATATTAGATAAAATATGGAGTCGCTTAATAACGACATCAAGGGATTGTGTTTTGATTTTAGGAAGCCAAATATTAAAAAAAAAAACTTGACCAACCCTTGTTAGTGCTAATTTTTAAGCAGAGCATAGTAACACCTAGAACAAAGACCCTGGTAAGATCAGATATTACGTGAATAACCTTGACCTAGGCTAGGCAAGTTTCTGAATCTGATTGTATTGCCTTACACCTTTTTATCATTGAATCTTATAATGACATGTGAATGTGACATATTGTTCTGATTTTTTCTGTTAGTTTTTCCGGTAGAAATATATATTACTTTAGACCATATCGGTACTAAATTTCCTCTCGTGCAATAGAGTTAAATTCTATATTAAGTATCTCACTGTTTGGGTTCTGTATCTCCCCACTAATGTTAGTTTTTTTATCGTGTTATTTTTTTTTTAATTTGTTAGCCATAGGCTTATTTTATAATAACCGTATAACCTACTCTTCTTCTTTATTTATAGTTCTTTCGTTCGTTTTGTGTCAAACCTTGATGGTTCGGGAGCTGACCTCCATGACGCATAACAGGCTGCAGGAGGCTGTACCTACTTGCATTCTACAGTTAGCTCAGAAGACCACATACATGCTATATCCTATTGGACAATATAAGCGTTTTCTGCCGATGCGGTTAAATAGCACTACCCTACGAAAAGTAGTCGCGCACCGTTGACATTTTGGGAAATATACATCTTGCACCTAAGACCTTATAACTTCAAAATATTTGAGTTTAGTAGGTCCACATAATTAAGACAATATCATTACCCATATATGAGACTACTATGATGATGCTAGCAATCTCAGCACTGTATACTTATACTAGTTACTGAGAAGCAATTACATTTTTCAAACGTGTAACTAATCTGAAATAATTACTACGTATTTAAAACTGCAAGTTGTATGTGATACCACACGATAAGCAACAAGCCCTCTTCATCTTGTTCAAAAAGGGGACAATTATTTGTGGCAACTTGTTGCTCTAGAAGCTTTCCTCCCCTTTCTCTTGTTAAAGACAAGGGTAAATTGTTGAACATCAGATTCTTTTGTCCACTTCATGACTTATGTTAACTTAAGCTTACTCATTGAACTGCGTTGTGTATTGTGATGTGAATTACATGAGGTGAAAACGATTTTCGATTTCATCTTCAGTTAAACCATAATGAGTAACGTCAGTAGAAATTGCCCCATGAATTTTGTCAGAGACTGTCAGTCTTTTCAAAGATAAATCAAAAACTGTAGCGTATGTACACACCTATACCACCAATCCCTTTTTGCTTTTAAACCCAGAATCTACAACCTTTACATACTACTACTAATCTACCACAGTTATGGGAGTTCAAGTGAGCGAGCTACGTAAGTAAACCAAATCGTTTTAACTGGTTACGACTATTTATTGAACAAGTATTTTCCGAGTCGATTTCATACTTTTGAATTTCTCTTGAATAGGAAGTTGAAAATTTCGGATTACATAAGGGATCAGCAGCAAAGCCGTATGTGACGGCGTATGTGACGTTAGGAATTAATAAGTATAGTTTTTGACGTCACGCTAAAACAAATTAGCATTTAGGCGGTACGGCCTCGTACTCCTTAACTTGACCACTGTGTTCTAGTTAACTTTGTTTCCTGTACTAAATTATTTCTCAATAATATACCTTCATTTTGGAATCATTTATATGCATAGGTAAACCGAAGTAGGTAGGTTACCTACACTTGCAATGGTTGGCATCTTCAAACGGATTTGTCAGTGGTGATACAGACTTCAGTCAAATGAATTATGATGCCATAAGATCTTGAATATCATTCAGTTTCTTTTTACTAAACCCAAATGTTTCGAGGTGTAACCTACCCTTCTGTATCATTTGCGGGAACAAATCCAATTGGTTAGAAAGCATAATACAAAAAACAACAGCCCACTTTGCACATCAGAAAATCAAAAAAATGTTTGCGCCATATTAAAGTGTTTAATATCGCCTATCCATTTGTATATGCCTGTAAATGTGACCTCTCCTTCACTGCGTTGCGGCCATGTAAATGCAATGGTAGGGGTGACTCTGAGCCACCCACTCCACTCACCGGGGCCGAGCGCTGAATTGATTCAATTCCTTTTCACTCCGATACCAAGGACTTGACAAAATCCGCTCTGTTGGAATAATTTTAAGGGTGACGGTAAAATCATAACATTATTCGATATAACAATATTTGACTGGGTTAAATCTTTTTTTCAGAACTCGTAATTGAGTGGAATGAGTTGAAAAATATTATTCTAAGGGTCTTATTTCTGTTACGACACTCGTAGGTTTTTTTATTACCTCGAAACTACAAAGCTACTTCGCTAGTTAATTACAAAATCTCGGTGCAGGTAGTTACATAAATATCTATATTGTGAACAGAAACAAAACTACAACTTTCTTACCGAATAATCTTCTGTTGTGATTACAAACCACTTAATTTATTACGTTTCAAAAATTATACACAAATCAGGTTACAGGACTTGTATGTAGATTAGTAATTCAATAATGCATAGATTTTATTCCCTCAAATGAGAAAACTATATTTATTACTCAATGTATAATATGAACATTATTTTGCTTTTCATTGAATAATAATGAATTTTATTAACTTAACCTCTAAAGATGTAGGGTAGGTCATCATGCCATTACCAGAACCTATATTATTGTTGTAAGTAGGTACTTAATCATGGGGGCCGAGAATGCGCACAAAGGTACCTTACCTAAGCTTTAAAATCGTCGTAATTAGAGCTTATTTCCAATAAGGAATACCTTTTTTATTTAATTATACGAAATCTTTGAACTGTTCATTGGTGACCATACATACATAAGTAAGGAAACTACTTCAGGGAAATTTCGTGCCATTTTAAATAGTTCTTGAAGAGTATTTATTTACCCACTTAATGTCACCCGAGCAGTCTTTGACAAATGCGCGCTTCTTCGAACATCACAAGGAGTACAGAAAAGAGTGGATGTAGTTTCTCAAATTAGAATAGTTGTCGATAGATTACCAGAGGTGAACACGTACCGCAAGCGATCATAACTATTTTCAAGTCTTCGTTTTACGGACCCATGAGTCAGTAATGACTCAATGGCTTGAACAATGGAAAAATGCTTAGGAGAAAGCGAATATTGTCATTTTAATCCTATTTCCATTAATTCATCGGTAATTGTAAATAGCAGAGTTGGGGCCCAGGTGGAGTTAAGTGAAAGATATTAGACAATCCTGGACCAAAATTTACAATAATTGCTGATGAATGGAAATTGGACTAAGTTGACACTATTCGTATTATTCTCAGCTTTGTTGTATTGGCCTTCAGTGTTCCGATCCGTTCTGAATTTTGCAATTATTGTGTTGGCAAAATGCTCAAGAGAATAGGAATAATTTTAAATTTAATCCAATTGTCATTCATTTATCGGCTATTGTAGTTAGCAGAATCGCCATAGTTCCACCTGCGCTCAGACTAACTGTTCAGTTCGATTCTATTAAGAAGCTTAAAGATAATAAACCAACTTCAATTTTAAAACAAGCCTTTAGCAACTCTATAAAGCCCTACATGCTTATTCAATTCGAAATTGTCACCAAGACGATTTGTACTCGAAAGCAATTTCCGAGTCATGAGAAATTGGCAACCGTAACGGAAATGAATTATTGCCTTAGTGCCTGACCCTACAAAGCTCTGTTCCATCAAAAGCTTTAGATGTGTAATTACCCGCGATGACGCAAGCTCACTCTCGGCTCTCGACTTCACAAGAGGCCGGGAGGGCGTGGGGTGGGCGAGGGTGGCTCGTCCGCTTCGTTTCCATGGTTACCATTCAGGGAGGCTGACTATTGCAACAAGTGGGACTTATCACGACATTATTCTCGGCTTTTTGGTTTAGATACGGACATGTTCAGGATCTTTATCTCCTTCGTCGAAATTGTAGTAGGTAGGTCATTAGTATAGTTTAGGAAATGGGATAAGAGGGTATTATACCTGATGGTATTATAGATGATATAGGATACACCCTAAAATTGTCACTTAAGGCGAAAGTTTTTAATTGTACTTGTTATCTATACGCGCAAAATCGAGTATACTAAGACAGCTGCCTTTGACACCATTGTGTAGATATAGTCTACGAGCGGACGAATCCGCGGCGAAGAGCTGTGCCTGCTTTTGAATGGGATAGGTAAACATAAAACTTAAAATATTCTACAATACTCATATTATGTTAATTTAGTTATATTATAGGTAATAAAGAAATCTACTTCAATATAATGAGCTTGTTAGAGGAAAATCAAATGTTTTTACTGTGTCAACCTATTTAGCCTAAATCTTCTTTACTCATATCGGACTTTCCTCCTACGCGGGAATCGAACGCGCGAAGTCTCGCGTTCAGTGATTTTGCCTTGGTGAATTCAACCAATCGGCTTTCCATGCAGTCAAGGTACAAGGTATAATTATAAGATAAAATAAATAAAAAGCGAAATGATATAAAATAATTTATTCAGTTAACATCCTTCTATATGAATACACGGTAAAAAGGCAGTTTTAAGTATAAGAAATCTCTAAAAGGCCTTTGTCATTCATGATAATCAGTAAACTCTTATACCAAATCTTAGATTTTTTATCCATCTATTATATTATACGTAACATTCACTTAATCTTATGATTCATACAATGAAAATGATTTAAATATTCACACAAAACAAATTATTGCACAACGCATGCGCTTACATACACTAGTTTAGTCTTATAAATAAATATGATACAGAACCGATTGTATAAATAGACAGTCACAAGATGGGACCAAATGACCGAATGATTGAACAAATTGAATAGGGAGCTACAGGGTTGAACAATGTTTGTGTATTTTGGTTTAGTTGTTGTAGAACTTCTTGCCGTCCCTGGCCATGTCGACCAGAGTCTGGGCGGGCTTGAAGGGAGCTCCGTACAGGCCCTGGAATTCTTCCATCTTCTTTACCAGCCTGTCAGCGCCGAATTGGTCCACCCATCTAAGGAATTACGATGGTTTTATTTTTATCATCTAAATGAAGTTTCTGATATTTTAAGTCAAAAATCGTACCGAGATTAAAGATACTTAATGTTTGTGGGACAAAACAAAATACCTATCCATTATTTTTTTATTAAACTGCAGAAATGACATTGACTTTGTCCCTATTATAATTTGATCTTTATGACCTTTGAGCTGAACTAATTTTTATACTTATAATTTACCTGAAAGGTCCTCCGGTGAATGGCGGGAATCCAAGACCGAATACGGCACCGACATCACCCTCCAGCGGGCTGTGAAGAATCTTCTCCTCCAGTGACAGAACAGCCTCGTTTACGAATCTGTAAGAATGGCATAACGTTAGTTACAAACAGGCAAATAAAAAAACAAATATAAAAATTGTTAATCCGTCGGCCAAGGTTCAGTAATTAAATTATCTTATTTCAAATTATAAGTCGTAGAGTAGATATCTTATACAACGTAAATGTGATTTTAAAATGTTAGTTTTTTTTATAGTAATTTAGAATCATACCTAGACACCATTCTCAATTGCTGGTCCTCAGCGGTGTTGGCGCCGCGTGGCTCCAACGAGAACCTTTCCTTCAGCAGGTTGACGGCATCGGAGTTCACTTCCTTGCTCTTTGATCCCTTCTCATAGACGTAGAAGCCCTTGCCTGACTTCCTGCCCAGGAATCCGAGCTTGACTAACGCGGGCAAGATCTCTTCGTTGCCTCCACTGAAGCGGTCGCCGAAGGCCTGAAATTAAAAATAAATAAACTATGTAACCCTGTATTTTCACTTGTAAGAAAATTGTAACTGCTAGTAATTACATGATCTGACGACATTAAAATCATAACGCGCTTCAATCAGCAAAGAAGAAGTAAATAAGAAGTCATAAGTTTTTTATTTATATTTTGTTATAAGTAATCAGTAAAAAAACTCAAACAAACCTTAGATAAGTCAACGGAAATGTGGGAACCGACATCAATACCGACTTCATCAGCCAGAGTGACGGCACCGACTGGGAAACCAAAGTCCCGGGTGAGCCCATCAAGAGTCTTGGGGTCAACACCTTCTTGTAACAACCTGGAATTTTAATAGAAGAAGGGATTCTATTATAAAATTATTAGTAGAATATGTATACTAAAAATGAATTGCTATTCGTTAGTCTCGCTAAAATTCGAGAATGGCTGAACCGATTTGGCATTTGGGAAGTCTTGAAATATTCGGCAAATTTTCAAAAAAATGTATTTTTGTCTGACTTGATCAAGTGTTAGGCGGTACGTAGGTTGCCGGGACAGCTAGTAAAATATTTTATATTTATATTTTACTATTATAATATTTTATATTTTACTAGCTACTAGAATACAACGCAAATATAAGATTTAGATTTTAATTAAAATTATAATTTTAAAAACATCTTTAAATACCTTTTTATTGGCAGAGTGAACTTGGTGGTATTTAGATGAATGATTTGATTTCGATTAAATATACCTGACAGCCTCGCTCAACATGGTGGAGAGGATCCTGGTGGTATAGAAGCCGGGCCCGTCTCCGACGGTGATGACGACCTTCCCCTGCTTGAGCCCCACGGCCACGGCCGCCGCCGCCGTGTCGTCGCTGGTGCCCGGGTGACGGATGATCTCCAGCAGCTGCATCTTGTCCACGGGCGAGAAGTAGTGCATGCCTAGAGGTATACCATGATGCATTAGATATGAAAAATTCAACAATATGGTGCGGCAACAGTCGATGCCTCGAATTTATTTTACTTTGTAATTTAAAATACAACTCCCGAGCTAAGTATTCAAGACCTCATGTCGAGGGGAGTTTACAAATGTTCAAATCACATGCACGGACAAAGAAGAAACTTTTTTGTTTGTCCTGCATGGGCATGAAACTCGCGACAACCGCTATACGTACACAACTAGACATCCCATCGGAAACATGTGAAAACTTCTGTGGTTCAGGATGTAAAATACAAATCGTGTATTTCCTCACCAATAACTTTGTCGGGGCGGCTGCTGCCAGCAGCGATCTTCGTAATAGGAATAGCACTGGTGTTTGTAGCGAGGATGGCGTGCTTGGGTATAACAGCTTCCAGTTCCTTGATGACTTTGTGCTTAATGCTCAAGTCTTCAAAGACAGCTTCGATGACGCAATCAGCATTCTTGAAATGAGCGTAGTCCAGAGTGGGCAATAAGTTGGATAGGAACTTGTCTCTCTGCAGGCTGTAAACATAACGGACTTTCAACACCAGGACACTCTAATAAAACTTCTATGGTTAACTTAAAATTTGTTATTTAATTAATCCAATAAAATTAGTAAGGTGTAGTAAATTTACCCCGACATCCTCTTTCGCTTAACGGCAGTAGCAAGTCCATTCTGTACTTGTCCTACACCCCTGAAGAGACCTTGGTTGGTAGCGTCCTTCATGATCACGTTGTAGCCTTTGTTCACAGATACTTGCACAATACCAGCGCCCATAAGACCAGCGCCGAGTACACCAATCTACGTAAAACAAATGACAAATTACATTTGTGTTTATTTTTGTTTATAGAGATCCCACTATGGGTCTAGATAGACGATTTAATTCGTACCTAGTAATCCTTGATGATGTTGGAAAGAGAAAGGAAAATGATCAAAGTAAGCTGAATGCAATGAATATAAATGTGAAAGTATGTTTACAATAAAGACAATAACTCACCGTCTTGACATCTACTTTGGACTTGCCAAACCTGTTTTTCTTACATTCGGTTTGTCCTCTGAACAGGCCAATAAGACCTCTGCTCTGAGGAGTGACGGCCAGTTCACCAAAACCTTGTGCTTCAGCTTCGTATCCAGCAACAGGGCCTTTGTCGACACCTGTCCTTACAACTTCAAGAATCTGTAAGCATATTTTTTATTAAGAATACATTATACAAGGGAACTTACACTTGTTACTTATCAGTTAATGTATGTGGAATCAAATAAATTCGAAAGATTTTTATGTCCTACCCACAAAATTAATGATCTTAATTTGATTTTCAAGAAAAATCCGGCATTTAGCTTAACAACACCGTTTACCCAATTAAACACGAATTATTACTGCTGTACACATGTCGCACATTTTACACACATGCCTTCTATTGGTGTAAGACTTACTTTCAATGGTGCTGGGTAGAGTCCACGGGATGCCTTCATGACCTGTTCCTTGGCTTTTGTGAAGATCATATTCTTTACATAATCAATCTGCATGACACTAGCAGTAATTTTTTCGATTAATCCCTTCTTTGATCGGTCTACTTTAATTTTACCTGCAGCAATGTCTCCGGCAACTTGAATTGCCACTCTTTCTAAGTATTGCATTGTCGCGTCTTCTGGTTTGGTTAAGCCTGTGACATAATTAAACAGTATTTTAAATTACGCAGATTTTATACATATTATGAGGATAAATATTTTTAAGTACATCATGGCATGAATACTATGATGCCAGATTATAATCCAGACCCTATAATAGTATTTAATTTTTTTTTAAATTGAACTCTATCTTTTTAGAGAAACCTTAACACTAATATGTAAATCAAAATCATGGTTACCTGGGCCAAGAGGCGAGACTAACAGGTCAACTATTCCCAACTTCTTAGCTTTATCGGCCTTAACAGTCTTGCCAGTCAAAGCTAGGTCCAAAGTCGTAGGTACTGATGTAAGTACTGGCATTCTAAAAAAACAGACATAACATATAATTTATTAAGAATTCGCATTTTATTATAAAGCTTAATGTGTCAAACTAATTTATTACATCCAAAATAACGCAAAATATATGTACAATGTATAACTTAGTAACATGAATATTTTGATTATAGATATGCACATGAATACTTGGCAACCTTGCACAGAATAATATTATTTCTTAGCCAAGTCTTATATAATAAGATGATCTTTGTTGAGGCAAGATGATCTTTGTTGAGGCAAGATGTTCCTTATTATAATTATTGTTACCTAGGTATTAAACTTACAGAACATAAGTATATTATTTGTTGCTTTGTTTCAATATTTTCTTAAGATGTGACAGTAGACTAAATGGCAATAAATAAATGCATTTTACTCAATATTAATCATGTTATGGTTCTACTATGGCTTTTGTAGCCAGTGTTGCAAAAATAGATCTCTTCAAATATTAATGCACAGCATGCTTCCTTCATAAACCTAGTACTTTCTTAAATACAGGATTTTTATTCAATTTTATGAAATATATTACCTTTGTGTGCCACCTCCACCAGGGAGAAGACCCAACATGACCTCAGGGAGTCCGAAGCCAGTCTTGCCATCCTTAACAGCAATACGGTAATGACAAGCAAGAGCTGTCTCTAAGCCACCTCCCAGACAACTGCCTTGTATGGCAGCGATGATTGGTTTACGTGACTTTTCCATTCTATGGAAAATTCTGTGACCTGTAAGATGTGAATTTACAATATATCATTGCTACATTTAGCATTACAATTATGTTGAAGCTAAAGTCCTCTTGCCTATAGGCTTAGATGCTACAATCATTGAGGACATCTAGACTTATTTGTTAAAAGAGGAAAAGTTAAAAATAGGGAACTACAGAACATATTACAGTATGCTTACCTTTCAAATGTAACAAAATACATTTAATACTAACCATTCTTAGACAGAGTGACAAATTCATCTTTGGTTGTGCATTTCTCTAACATAGTAATATCAGCACCAGCAATAAAGCAGCCTGGCTTGCCAGATATGAGGACTGCTGCTTGAATGGAAGGGTTGGAGTCCAGCTCATTGAGGACTTCATTCACCTCATCCATTACAGCAGTGTTCAAGGAATTCACCTAAAACGCAAAGCAATCATTAAAACCTTCATAGGACTTTAAGTTTATGATACTTTAATATTGATTTAAACTTCTTCCTTCTTTTTGAACATTTCTGTTCTTGAAGCAAAGTACAAATTGATTTATTTATGTTCCCGTAACCTGAAGTTTTAAGGACAAGTTCGTTAGGTTAGTTTAAAACCAATAGTTTTAAATTGAGTTATAAGTGTTTAATGATCAAGAACATTTGTTTAAAAATAGTTTGTCCAAATTGATAATTCAAAAAGTTGTTGATTATTAAAAATGTGCTTAATAAAACAGGCATTATATTTTATAATTTTTGTTTGAAAATACACACATTTGATACAGTTTATTCATACATATCAATAACAATTTTGATACTGACCTTAGTGTTAGGAGAATCAAGTGTAATAACATAAACTCCATTGACAATTTTGCATTTTGTATGAACCAAATTAGCTGCCGCATAGTTTCTACTCTGTACACCTATAAAAAAACAAACAGAAACATTTAAAAACAATACTACGATAAATTACTTAATTTATTCTAGCATATTTCAATTTATTACATAAATTTCATAGGCATATAAAAGTTAGTCGGAAAGTCACCCCAGTAAATCTTACCAGTTAAATATTTCATGTCCTTCCGGGTTCTTAAGATCTTCAGTGCATTTAATATCTTACTGTTAGACATCGTGGAAAAATTTATTTATTAACAAAAGTAAAAAAAACGAACAGAACTATTCACTAATTAAATAATTTTGGACCCAGACTTTGAACCTAAACTTTCGTCGTGATGTGTGGAGTTAAAGGGGGTGAAGTAAGAGGAGGGGTGCTGCTGTAGACGTCAAGACACAAGTGAAGCAAAAGATGTTGTTTTTTATTATTTGGACACATGTCTTTTAACTATTCTAATTTCCCATTCTCAGATAAAAAATATTGAAACAATCAATTACTCAGCTCCAGTATATTATTTGCAACGTTAAAGTTTCATTTACAAAGCGAAAGAAAACTGATGTGTTTATTTAATTTATTTAAATATTGACCATTGCGACAATATGAATTCATTTCCTGTGAAGGAATGTGATTGTAAAAAAGCAAAAAAAAAATATTTCAAGAATACCTTCATGTGTCGTGAAATTTAATGTCGTTTGTTTTTTATACTACTTGACTATTTAATCATCATACCGCTTATTTTCAATCAAATATTGTCACCGCCATGAGCTACAAAATCTTGCACTCAAAAACTGCTCTTTAAAGTTGTTTTATAAATTCCCATCTTGTTCTGGAAAGTTTGGTGATCATTGAATCCTAATACATATTATTATTTTGTGAAATAACGAACGATCCCTTAGTAAAGAAGTATAATTATATCGATTCACAATTTAAGCTGTTGCGTTTACTTATTGTCTTCGATGCACATAAGCGGTTTTCATAATCTTGAATTGTGTCATAGATACTTTACACCCAAAAACATTCACCAATACTTGGCAAAAACCAATTTAGTCATGCCCTTTTAGATGGCTTTGTATCAATGACTGATAAATATTTTTGTGTATATACAAACGTGTAATCAAAATACCGAGATTCAAACAGTGACTGTATTAAAAACAAAACGGCCAATAACAAAAAATTTGACGTTGACAATGGCATTGACATCTCTATGTTATTAAAAATTCACAACGATTCGGAAACCCTAAAGTTATAAATTATTTGCTATTTATATCGAAAATATTTTTTTCTTTGCAAGTTTTCTTTGTATATTTTTGTTCCGCTAATCTTTTTGTTATATTTTTTTTGATTTTGCTTTATTTAACAACCAAACTACAGTCAAGGTAATGTAATATTTAAAAGAATTTGTTTAATTTCCCGATTTTTATTCATATTTTTAAATCGAATTAAATAAGCTTTGCTCTTGCATAAAAACTTGACAAAATGTTAACTAGCAGATCTGACGAAATGTTTTATTTTAAATTGTTGCTTTATTTTCTAACCCATATTAATTACTTCAATGATAGACGTACAGGCACTTATAAGTATTGTCTATTTCAGATAAGATTTGTATCCAGTTGAGCTATGTAGCAGAAAATTGTTATGGTGAATATACGAAATATCAAAGACAAACTCCTAAGTTAACAAAATGCTGCTGAAACTCGACTCCGTAAAAAATAAGCAGTACAAAAGATTTTTGGAACATATATTTTATATTATTATTGTCTTAGTTCTCATTCCTGCTTTTCTTTATTTTGAGATATGTGTGGTGTTACCTGCAATAGTAGAGCAATGGAGTTTAGCCTTCTTTTGTCACTTGGTTTGTGCAACATTCCTATTGCAAAATATTATAGGGAATATGATATATGGAATGTTTACCAACACTAGTATTAAGGGCAAAAAGCTTGAAAGTTCTTCTAATGAAGGTTGGACTCTCTGTAGTGTATGTGAATGTTTGCGACCACCCCGTGCCTGGCATTGTGCTACTTGTGATATTTGCATCCTCAAAAGGGACCACCACTGTACATTCTTTGCATGCTGTGTTGGGTACTACAATCATAGATATTTTATGCTCTTTACCTTTTACATATTTATTGCTATGGTTTATAGTCTTTATTACAACATTAAATTTGCTGCTCTGTTCATCTCTTGGAACAATGGATTAGTATTATTGCGATTTATATGCCCACTTGCTAGTATTGTCATAGACTTTGGAGATGAGAGTCTCTATATTTTTTTACTAGTCATAAATGTAATAGTTGGCCTCTTTACTGGATTTCTATCTTTTTATCATTTTAATAATATAATCAAAGGAAGAATTGTTTCTGAAACAAGTGCCTACACTGATGATTTTATTCACAACAAAGGCTGGAAACTTAATATGATTGAAGTATTTGGAGACAAATGGTATATGACATGGATTTCACCATTTATTCTTAGCAGATTACCAGGAAATGGTATTACTTGGTTTATTGAAAATAAGAGCAAATAATTTATGTCAGAATAGAAATGGCAATAAAACACATGTACACAAATAATGTTAAAAATGAGGCATGATTGAGCCACTTAAAAGCACAAAAGTACACTGCCACACAGATTTATTTGCTCTACATGTATAAGGCTAACCTGGTGGGGTTCTTAAGTATTTTATGGTCCAATTATGACTATGATTCTTATCATTTTATAGTGAAGGAAAAATAATGTATTGCTAAATGACTCAAAGGAGGCAAGATTAAAATTACTTCAGTAAAATGTAAAGATTTGTTCCACCTTAAATTTAGGGTTTGTATACTAGATCCTCATCCTGTTGTATAACTCAGAGTATGGTAACAAAATGATTAGTCTGAAGTTTTGTTTGAAAATTGTATGCATGTAAGTAGGTACTAAATAGTAGTGAATTATATGTACCTACCATATTATATAAAATGCCTAACGTAAAAAATATAATGATACTAATATACATGTTAAGTGTCTCCTGGTGCTATGAAAATAATAAATACTTAATGTGACCATCAAATAAGATAAATAGGTAATAGATATTACAATTATTATCAAATCAGACTTAATAAACTTGCTGTGATATACTACCATTTAGCTTTGAAAAATATTAGTTTTAAAATATATTAACCTTAAATAGTCTACCAGAAAATTGTGGGTTCTAATATTGCAATCTTGTAAATTGCATATTAAGTATGGCCACAACAGTTAATGAGTTCATATTATAGTCTGATTGTGAAATATTACTTGTACCCAAACGTTAATCCATAACAAAAAAAATATAGTACTCATAACATTCCTGACTAATATGAACTCTATAGCCTGTGTAAAAGTGTTTTTGGCCCTTGCATGTGAATTTGTCCTTTGGATCTAGCTTTAATATATTGCATGACTCATGAGCATGACCAGTGTGCAATTAGTGTTATAAAAAAAAGTAAATTCAAGTTTAAACTCAATTTATAATTTTGCCCAAAAATCTATGCCTTATTGTTGTAGAGAAATTATCAACTATTTATTACATAGTTACATAAAATAAATCTAAATATATGAACATGTTGTGAAAAATAAAAAAGTCTAAATTACGTGTAAGTCTTACAAAATGTACTTAAGTATTTTATGAACTGTAAATCAATGAAATAGTGATATTATATGAGTGTTAAAATAAGACATGTCAATTACTGTTACTATGATATTTAATTCACCGGTATAAATGTTTTCAGTAAAAATGTATACACTTCTTTGTTTTATTATTCTACATGATCTAAAAATAAAGTTATATAATTAATTATTTACAGTAATCTATCAAAATAATGTCAGGTCTATTGTCTTTCGGAATTACTAGTAGTCAGTATGTGTGATAAGTATCTACTTCGTATCCTATCGGACTGGGCTTGTGCGGAGTCGCGGGGGTTCGCAGGCAGGTCGTGTGACTCGGAGGGCCTCCTTGAATCCGTTTCTTCCTGGTCCGTAAAATCTTCATTGTCCAATAGGGTCGCAGTTTCGTCACTCCCTTCATTTCTAGAAGGCCTGAAATTGTTGTACAGTGACATAATGTATGCTGTCTTAATACCTTAGAAGTTAAATTATTCATATAAAGAAACTAAGTATATATAAACAACTTACGGTTTGGTAGATTCCCTCATGCTCGGCGACATATTAAGTACTCCATTGCTAGCCGAATCCATAATGTATATCAGAATTGCCGAAATAAGCGATACTAAAAATAAAAAACAAGGTTTTTAATTACCCACAAAGTACAGACCTACATACGAATTAACCAATTCATTTAATACATACTGAATAGGCATCCTAGGAAGAACATTTCCAGCATCAAATATCCATATTTATCAACTATTACTCCTGCGAGAATAATCACTGTGGCTAAGCCCATATTCTGAACTGCTTGACATCTAAAATGAAAACAAAATATTGCATTAGAATAAAATATAAACAGTGCCCATTATAAATGAGTGTCACAGTTTAGAGGGTGAAAATTTAGCCTAAAGATAAAAATAATGCTTACATTCCATAAGCTGTCCCCAGCTGGTGTTCTGGTACAATCAAAGCCACTAGAGGCCAAAGCCCACTGGCCAATAAGGAATAAGATATTCCAAGGGTAATCTGAAAAAAATAATTTAGGTTGAAGTAGGTAGAGGATATCGATACGAATAAAATGACATTAAAGCAAAAAGTTTTGCTACTTACCACTCCAATATAAGGATTGAAAAACGTAAAAGCCAGCATAAAGTGAGCTCCAATAGTTGTTACAATACTGATAATAACCCATGTCACATTCCTTCCTGTTTTGTCAATAAGAATTCCAAAGAACGGGCTTAATGCAGCCGACAGGAAGTAAACCATCGAGTTTACATTGTTTGCATCTTGTGGTAAGAAATCAAACTTTCTCTCGAAGAACAACCTGAAAATATACAAATTTAGTTTCGTTATTTCAGCTGCAAATGAAACTCAGTCAGTACCATGAATATGAATTTTAAACCGGTACACGAAGGGTAAATTAAGGAAAATGGGTGGGTTACTGGATGCTAGAGGTCTGAAACTCCCTCCCTTTTAATCCAAACCGAAAAAGTCATTTGATGATTTCCTATCTGTACAAAATCCAGAAAAAACAAAAATGTTGACTACAGATATCAAGCAAAAATATTTATCGATTAATACTCACTTTCCCAATGCAATAAACGGAAAGATGGCTAAATAATACGCCACACAGATAACACACAGTGGCCAAAATACTGTTTGGAAATGTTTAATGTCTGTCAAATGGAAAGGTTCATTGTTGCTTTGTGGGTCTTGTCGTCCCAGAATTTTCTCAGCTCTGTAATCCATCCAGCCAAGGATCACGCCACAAATGAGAGAAACAAAACAAGTTAGTGATGCTGGAAAAAGAGGGTTTTGTTAATAAAGGGATCCTTAGCCTTTAAGCACTAAAACATTCTTAACTGTTTTAGAAGTAAAAATGCATTATACATTGTAATACCAATAATGAGGCCAGTTTATACATGCATTTGGGGGTAGTCGGACATTACAGCGATTTATTATTTTGCATCTACATTGGACATCAGATAATTATTAAATTATACAAACCTAGGAAAAGCGTGACTCCCAATCGTTCGTATCCTGCATAGTAAGTGGCGACCCATCTATAAACAGACTCCATGACCCAAAAGTTGACAGTACTTCCAAATCTCGAGAATGACAACTGTAGTCCAAATACCATGTTGAGTTCCTTGCCTTTGAACCAAAGCACGACATAATTGTTCACCACAACTTGTAACGATTCTCCGCCAATTCTGTAGAACAATAATATTTGTACTTAAAAAACTGTGTTATCTTGAGGATCTCAACAAACGAATTATAAAATGGTGTTAATTATTTTGTACTGGTTTAATACTACAAAGATACCAGACCATATCTGTGTATAAAGTAGGGCTGTTACTATAATGTAAGCGACACTTTCACGAAAAACAGTAATTCTTTTTGAGATGTCATGTTATAGTAGAAATTCTAAGTTTGTATCAATCTTGTCTATTGAACCTTGTACTCTGAAATGTAACTTACCCAAATACAAATCTGCCAAGTATCATCACCCAGAATGCATTAATGTAGACGCCAAATGCGAAAATAACAGCGCCAATAAACACTATAGTCATATAAATTACAGTTCCTAGTCTTACTCCAAAGTACCTGAAAATAACAAAACATGCAATAAAAAAGAAAGCCACAGGTTTTGAGTGAGCAGACAAGTTGGCATAACTAAGAGACTATCAGAAAAGTTTATGGCTAAGACTTTTGTATGCCACTTGTGGTATACAAGGGATCCTTTTTGTTGCTGGTCAAACTATTAAGCATGTACTGCATGTAAATTTATAAAATTGTTTGGGTGCTTTTATCTTGAATGCTTAACAAAGAAACTTTCATATTTATACTACAAGGCATTGAGGCAAAAATTTAACATTTAATAGACTGCTACTTATTTAATCATTTGATACAAACAAGTTACAATTTCATAATATTATTTGTAATTCCATTCCCAATCTTGTAATAGGGTCACGGATATTGTCTAATGTAAACATCATATCAAATGAATTACCTACCTATATGTAATATAATGCAATGAGTGCATATTTATCTGTACCTCATGATATGCAATTCATTGTATACAGAATGTTGACTGAATAACTGACAATATTATTGATTATCTAAAATGTTATAAATTTGTGGTGTTATTATTTATCAGGCCACTTTTTAAGCCTGAATAAGTCAATTTCTTATTTTTTATCTTTGTTATGTATCTCAATTAAATCATGTTTTTTATTTCATAAAAATTTTAGAAATGTACAAAAAAAAAGAGTAAAACTTTGTTGAATAGTAGCAAACACATACTAAAATATTGGATGAATAATACAGCCACTATCAAAAACAGCTTAACAACTAGCAATTAATTAAATAAAAACAGGGTTATAAAGTAATTGGCTGATAAGAACTATGCATATTGTGTTTACAACACATACCTATCAACGAGATAGCCCCCAATGAAACACAACACCACATTTGGCCATGAGTATATAGAGTAAAGTAGTGCAAACTGAGAGGTATTCAAATGTGAGTCATCTTTAAAGTTGTCGGCCAACGCTCCTGGTGTATCATAGCAGAAATAGGAACCTGAAAACAATAGTATATTGACACTATAAGACTAGAACATAGAAGGAATGTTCAAGACCATATTAAATGCACAGGAACATGACAGACACATAAAAATAGAGGAAAAACTGATAAAAAGAAATATTTTTATTGTATATGATAAATGTGGTTTCCTATAATGAATTAATTCATTATCATTAATTACATCATAGTTGAAATAAATAGGCAGAATATTAGACCTAATGTGGTTATGAGTTGAAAGTTTTTCAAATTCTCCAATTTAAAGAGCAGTTTATTGTTTTTTTGTGAAAGAGTTAGTAACCACTGTAATCATAGCTAAACATTGTGATCAAACAAAGATTATAATGATTGTTTACAGAGACTTACCAAAACAAAGAAAGCACATAAGTAGAAGTGCTAGAAATCTATGCACTTTATTGGCAGGGTGGCACCATGACGTTGGCTCTATTAAAGCCGAGCGGCTCCCACTAGCTTCCGGATTATCCATAGTTAATAAAAATCTGTAAAATAAAAAGGTATTAAAATCATACAATAATTGTTAAACAAGAGTACATTATTTATTAAATATAGGCAGACCTTGAGTGTTACTGTGATTTGATTGGATGACGATTTATGGGGGTGTTAACAGGCTTTTGTTACGCTATTTAAGTGATTGTGCGATAATAAAAACATTGAACAAGTTTTCGTTCGATATTCGTGGTCAAATTACACAGCACAATACAATCAGTCACATTATTGTAAATAATTTAAATTAGAGCTAAATATAATATTAATAAAAATAGGCACTAATAAACAAATGTCAGTCTGTATTAATAATAATGAAAGTGTTCGGTACTGAATGAAACAGTAAATTATCACAAAATCACGTCAACAAAGTCAATCAAACTTGCAAACTTCAAACTACTCAAAGTGTCAATGTCACATTTCGACAAACCACGCTGTATTGCCAGTTACTTTATTTGGAATCTTCCAAATTTTCACAGCTATATTTTAGTTAACATCAAATAATTAGCTTTCGTACAGCAAATCTCTAATTTTTTATGTTCTTAAAATTTAAAATACGTATTGGTTTACCAATACTTAAAATACTTACTAGCGATCTGTCGTGATTATTGCGCAAGAAAATTTTTACGCTGCCTAAATTTTTAAGGATATAAAAATTGGGATAAGGAATAGTTAGAAGATAAACCTTACAATTTCATTACTTAATAATTACATGTGACTTTCTGTAGGAATATAATCACAATAATTTTATAAACGCGAAAGTTTATATGTATTAATGTACGGTTGTTTGTTATTCTTTCACGAAAAACCTAGCTATGCATATATCTTTGAATGAATCTCGTTTGTACTTTGTTGTAGTATGTATCTAATACAAACAAACCGTATAATTTATAAATGTTTGCATAGTCATTAGACTTGTTCAAAATAAAGTAGGTACCTAATAAGTGTTTTTGACAATTAATCTTTTTTTTTAACAGTTATCTCAATAGTTTTTCTTTCCTTTGGATGGCTTTATAGTACATAGGTTCATTATTTTTAGCACCTTCATATAATAGGTATCTACTGAACGTTTTTAGTCACATGTCACACTTATTATTTACAGTACTTAATCAGTATCATAAAGTTACACATTGTAAACATAAAATGTGACCTAAGTGATACTTTAGAAAGAACCCATTCCTATTATATTTTCGAATAAAAAGTTTGTGTGTCTATTCCGACTAATCTTCAACACAATTTTGATAAGAATGTATTGTTAGATTGCAGCTATTATCATCTAAGAAATTTAAATATTCACCCTGATTTTAAGCCTCTACATGCCAAAATTGGGGAGGAATTTCAATTTCAATATAATTAAATCTTCAAGAACCCTGGAACTCAGAAAGAGAGATAAAAATATTATTTTGAAAATTTAAGTGTTCTACTGTGTAAGTGAGATATTTGTTTACTGGGTTCCAGAAAATAGTTGAGTATCTGCTGTAGTAGGATTGATCATAGAATCGATCAATAGATACGTTATCTAAGAATGTGAAAAAAGGACGAAGTCAAGCCTTATTTTTATTTAAGAAATTGTTTATTGCTGAGTTTTAATGGCTATCAAATTCTGAGAAATCATTAAGCTCATGACATGATAATTTATAAAGATGCCACTTTCTGAAGCCTCAGATCACACTTATCTTAAAGGATATCTTTAGAGTCGGTTTATAAGAAAGCTTCGATAGAGACTTAGTAAAGGTAATATATCAGCTCTCTTAATCTGATTTAATAGATATATTTTATATAACCTAGATTATATTGCAGATTATGCAAAGATGACATGATCACATATATTAAAGACATTGATTGAGTGAAGGTCCAGACGAACAAGCTAATCATTGTTATTAGGTACATTCATCCTGGAAGTCCAGGATTTTCAGTTTAAACAAGGAAAAGAGTGAAGCGAGAATGAACCATCCTATCAGCTGTGTTTTATCCGGCGTCTAGCAGAGGTATTTTGTTTAATTTAGGGCAAGTAATATAGAAAAGCAATGTAAGTTGTTGTGGCGACAGGGTGGCGGTGCGCGGAGAGTTGCGTACAGCAGGCAGTGCGCAGGGCGGGCGGGGCGCGGCGGGCGGGCGGCGCGCGGTTCGCGGGCGCGCAGTGCTGCTCGCGCAGGACCGGAGTGGTGTTCACTCGGCGGCGCGCCACGGCGCGACATGCCCAGCTGATGTTTATTTATACCGCGAGCTCGGTGGAGGGTGCGCGCGGGAGGCCCTCCCCTCCGCGGCACCACGGTTTCGCGTGATGCAGCCGAGCGAGCTAGCCGACGCCGCGCACGCCGCTAGCGGAAACCCCCCGCAGCGTGGCCTCAACGGTGGCCGTTTCGACTTTGACGATGGTGGTACATATTGTGGTGGATGGGAAGACGGCAAGGCGCACGGCCATGGTGTGTGTACTGGACCCAAAGCGCAGGGAGCTTACGCCGGCTCCTGGCACTTCGGCTTTGAAGTTTCCGGTGTCTACACCTGGCCCAGGTGAGATAGTGACTTCGCCCGGGCCTCGCACACGCCCGAGCGCAAATTCGCGTCCGAAGCCGCTCCAAAAATAGGCTGCTATTAATAATTGAGTTCGGTGTTTCGCTAGAAAACGCGTGTAACGGCGGTGAAAGTGCCTCATGGCCCAATCTCAGCGAAAATATTCATATCGATCGGTAGACACTGATAACAACACGTGATAACAGAATCATATCATAGTAAAGCCTGGTGTCAATTGACTTGTCATTGCTGGAGACAGATCCATTAGGCGACCAATAAATTGAAGGCTAGGAAACATGGTTTCATAAACTTTGATTGAAACAATTTAGCACATTGAATTTACAAATTGCCTAGGAGGCTAAGATTTTTAATTGGACAGTTGCAGCGAAACTTAGTCCTAAGACCCTTTAAAGACTACATAACAATTGTGCATGCTATAGCTTAATAATTCTATTACAAATATTATTTTATAAACAATGTATACACTTAACTAATGCTCTTCAGTCTTTTGGTTTCCTGGCGCTCACGTGTTGGGAGGCTCACGTTTTCAGTTGCTCTCTTAATCATACTACAGGACGAAATTTCATAAAAGTAAAAAAATATGTATTTCTACAACTCAATGTATAAAATGGTTAGTGGTCATCTCAAACGTATTCTACTGCGTATGAATCAAAAGCCAGTGCCTGCGAATTAACCCGTCGACCTAATTTACATCCGAACCTTACAGTTACCCGTTTATGACTTTATAGTCTTATTTTAGATATTCTACTGAATTGATGATTTCACCTTCCTCATTCAATATTTTGTTGCCTGGAAAATTTTGAATTACTGAATCTATTATTTAAATAAACTAATGAACAAACCGAAAAGGCATGATTAGACAGACTATTGACTTGTTGTCATTGATAAATAATGGATATTCACCAAAAGTCCGCCGTTAATTTATTTAGATTAGTTCATCCCCGAGAAATAAAATTATCTTATAGTTTTTCATTTCATCTTGCAAAAGTATAAAATTTACGAATCTGTATGTATGTACAAATGTAAATCTTACATCATAAGGATAATAAAATAATACTGGTTGAGTTGACTGATCATATTTCAAGATCATTAAGTGGTCACGGCAACTAAGATCATTCTGATGTACAATATACGAGCACAAAGAGGCAAGTTAATTAAATACAATTAAATGTTGTAATAATGCTAAACGTTGCGTCCAGATATTAAGCAATGAGAAATAAGAATAGGACAGTGGCAAACTTATTCGTCGGTGCAATGACCTAATAAAAGTTCGCATTGGTATAAGTTTGCTCTGATTTAACCGGAAGGTCTGGCAACGGCACCACATTTTATTCTGACTACAGCTATACATCATGCATCATTAAAACCTGAATTGTAAAATTTAAAGCATGTCCGTAACATGCACTAATGTTAATGCAGTCTTAGTCAAACAAATGAGATCTTTTGTATATCTGGGATATTCAAGAAGGAAACTAATCAATAGTAAACAAACGGTGTTATTATTTAATATTAAAATCGCAATCACGTCTGCCTCTGTTAATATTGCAACAATTTAAGTTGGTCGTTTCATCCCCCGATTCGAGCTCCACAATGTAATTTTATGAATAAGTAAACCCTTATGGCAATTCGCCTCTTTGATATAATATATATGGCTATAGGGACTTAGTGTAATTAAGGAAACAATGAACTACAGCTCTTAGGAATCCAATCTGTGATCTGATTTGGAGCTACCTTTTTAGCGGTTCATAAATTTACTTTCTGTTTGTATCGAGGCAATTGGGACGGTAATATCAATTAATTTAGCTAATCTGGGTGCTGATCTAAAGTTCAAACGCACTTCCTATCGTTTATCGCGATGAGTCGTCATTATAAAAGTCAAAGAACAAAGACCTTTCAATTCATCTAATTGGAAAACTGAATGAATTTTCATTCCGGAACATTGAAAGGTTCCTATTTCTTAATTCCAAATACGAATGTAGTCTTTTGAGTAGTCAATTTATTTTAATTATTTACAATTCTGACTCATTTCTCTTGAAGATCTTAACTGATGAGAGTTGGTAGGTAAACAAAATCTTAGTTATCGATTTATAAACGTGTTTTTTTTACAAAATAAAGGCTGATGATGTAGAAGTTTAAACGAAGGAGACTATCGGATAAGACTTAATGGATTAAAATTGTTTAATGTTGTTTTCTATCATTTTTCTATTCTTTCTCCGTTTTTTTTTTCACATAGAACAAAGAAGCAAACGTTTAAAACATATGTACGTAGCAAGCTTTTTACAACCATTGCCCGTCGGAAATAATGTGCCAATCCCAATGATGACCCATTTCCTATAAAATGACGGACAATCCTCAATCATTGACAAGCTCGGAAACTTATACGCTGAACGCATGAGTTTTAATTGTCAGATTGTTAGCACGAACAATTTAAATAATTAATTGTAATAAGCTAACTTTTTCTAAATTAATATATCTTTAACTGTGATCGATAAAGGAGAGTCACTTGGAGCCATGAGTCAGTTCACTTGCAATTTATCGTTTTTTTTTTAATTAAACTCTCCTGCTCTAAAGCTAGCATTCGCGCATCACATAAACACTTGTCAACAATTGTAGGTATGTCGTGGTGACCTCAACTACTTGGGTATCCGGTTTATTCAAAAATCATAGTTTACTCATACCCTCTCGTATAATGCTGTTTCCCTTCGTTACTCACAGTTATGTCTGAAATGTGACTAATTCTTTGCAGCCGACTAAAATATAATTTGATTCATAACATCATTGTTTTTCTGTAAGGCGACTGATTGAGATTTAATTACTTTTACGAATCACATTAAAATACAAAGTATTTCGTTATAAGTACAGTAATTTGGCACGCGAGAATATACATACGAGTTTTATCGTGAGTTTGGGTGCTAATCTATATAAAGAGGCAGCTGCTTTATTTTTATAATAAAATCATTATTGGTGTAATCGACAACAGCGTATTCTCATCGTATCCTAATTTCTGGGAGATCACAAACACTCGATTTTCTGTTTAACGTAAAGATAAAATTTTAATGTCATTGCTAATAACATAAAATTTTATGTAGACAACGATTTTGAGACTTCGTTGTCCAAAAGCTCTTACCCGCAGTGAATACCAACAATCGTGGTTTAGCTATAATAAACTATAATGATATAAATATTTGTTGGAATCTTGTTAATCATTTGATTTTACGGGAAATTAAATCAGAGCTCCCGAAAAATGGGTCATGAACTCTACATTTCAGGACAGCATAAAAATGTCAGGGTCGCCTCTTTGCTGGCAAATTAATGATCGTATACCATTCCGCATAATATTAACATAAGTTGCTCTTTATACCTCTTCGAGGAAAGTAATTCTGAATAAGATCCGGTTTTATTAGCTGAATAATCTTCTGGTTTTGCGCATTGTTTTGATGCCCTGTTTTCACCTTTGGAAAGCAATTATTTAGACTGGTGTGTTTTCCGGATCAATAAATTAAAGTTTCTACTCTTGGTTAGTCGTAACGAACAGCGTGTGTACTTTGGTAAACTCTAGCTATTTTTATTGCTTCGCTCAAAAGGAGAATTCTCATTTCAAATCCGTTGTATTTTCGTGAATTATTGAACCCATGAATCCTAGTTATACATCATAAACCATATTTTCTAAATGGATTAAACTTAACGCTGAGCCATCATTAGTGAACTGTGAAGCTGAATTCAGGCCAAAGCACTTACATCTTGCGGATTTTCACGGTTCAGCCATATTGCTAAATCATTGTAATTTTCCGTTAAGGATATTTAACTCATTAATTATGTTTTTTTTTAATATTTGTTCAACTTGGTAGGGACGCAAAGATCTTTCGTACTCGCTGTTGCGTAATGCAATAAGCGCGAAACCCTTACCTTACGAAGCCCAGTGGTAAAAATTGTGAAAACAGTTACTTAGTTATATAAAACAGGGTAGGGCAGGACACGTGGTCCAACGTTACCCAATTCGCGAAAATTCGGCTACAGAACGAAAAAGTCCGATGAACCACAAAATACCGGATTCAAAAGCATACAAATGGTAGAAGCAAATGCTCTATCAGCAAAACGCGACTACTTACTGATAATAATGTAGAGCAGACAGCATCAGCCGTAAAAGACTAATAACATTACTACGATTGTTAATTACATTTTAACTACCAAACAACATAACAATATTTTTGTGTGTGGCTAAATTTATTACAAAAACCCGAGGGATTTTCATGGTGACCTTGCTTTTCTATTAGTGTTAGTTTCCATACGACCTTTGTTTTAGTATATAATTGACCTTCGGGATTTTGGCCAGTACTAAATAAATTCGCTTTATTTGATCTGAGATTTCCTTTCGGAAAAGACCGAGAAAGTCGTAAGCAGTCAACTTATCGGAATCCAATAACTAGATCTGTAAGGTAACTTACTGTTCTCAATTTTAGACTGCAGTTTTCTTGGTTTTTCATAGAGTAGTTCAATGTTATATGTCAATAAAGAGTTTTGATGGTTTTTTTTATTCCTTTAGTTTACATTTATATATTAGAGACGAAGTAAAAAATACAAATACTATAGATTTCTTAAATTTCAGAAAAATAACTGGCCTTTGAGTGTATTAGGCAAGTAGTTACCTACGTCTTTCAGCAATAAAGCAATTAGCGAGGTTCAGGTCTTGTACGTACTACGTAGTAACGGCCAAATTAAGGAGAGTCTTACTTTAATTTGGAAATAGAAGGTACACGTCATGTACTGACATGACGGTACTAATTAAATTCTTCTGTAGCTACGGTTTATTCTTAATTAACGGAGCAGAAGCTAGTGCGTTTGCTTTATGTATAAGTATTTAAATCATTACAGCTTAAATTCAAAAAAACAATTTATGACCTATGGATGGATGGAGTTAATTCCAACGTTGGCGTAAAATTTTGGAAATTTAAATAGTCAATACAGATAGGAAGAAGAAACAAACTCCAGCAAATATATCTTTTCAACCTTAGAAACTTAAAGCACGTCAGACCTCTCATTGAAAAGAAGTTTATAAGAGTCAACTTTTTAGGCAATTTTCAAGGGTTGATGGCAGCGGGAGATAGAGCACACCTAGTAATCTCGTATGATGTTTTTCATCATAATTAATATAAATACCTTCGTGTTATGCAAGTAATCAACTGGTCCAAAGCTCCATGATGTAACTCCAAAGATAGAATGTCTAGGGAGAAGACTATTGTGACTTGTGAAACTGTACTACTCCTGTGTACTGTGCTGAGATATTCAAGGACTTTTACTGAAACATGCTCTTTCCCTCTTGCAAAATCCGTTTTACAAATCTTTGAGTCATATTCGCTATCGTTGTCCAGGAGTTGTGATGTCATCTGTTCATCTGTAATTTATCTAGCAGGCGGCCTGCCAATACTAGTCTACACCTATAATATATCTTTTGACACATTACTCCCAACATTGTATAAATGATAACAAGATCCTAGTCACCATTTGAGCGGATTACCGGCTTTTCGGTAACTATGACTAAGCACCTTGCTTCTCATAAATCCTTCGCTAACTTCTTAAGCATCGTTAAACTTTTTAATGTTAAGTAAATGTTACTTGCTAACTGCTCTTTATAGTAAAACTATGTATATTAGTCGGCAAAAAAAGAATGTAACATTAAGTTGAATCATTACTGAACACTTTGGCCGACATGCGAGGATAGTTAATCACGCGATGTTCTTTGCCATTCTAAAATAAATATGGTATTTCACATATATTATGTATGTATCTACGAAGTATACAAATAGTGCTGGACCTTCATAGTTTGTAATTGTAACGTTTTTATTTCACCAATGTTTTTCCGAATTCATATAATATGAAATACTCACTTCTTCAAAACTGAATATTCTCGGATAGGTATGCACCAGCAGAAACCTCGAAATTTATCAAGTAAGCAACCATGCTTACCTGATAAATTTCGAGGTTTAAGCTCCGTCAAAGGCTTAAACTGATTGCACATAAACTATACAAATATACGTATAAGCTATATGAATAAGACATACTGAATATATAGTGGCCAATACCTATGTGCAGACTTTAACCTTAATATTTACTGCTAATCTAAGACGCAGGAAGAATTTATTATGACCAAAGCAGTCCTATTGTGACCATAGAAATCGTTTAAAAGGAAAATCCTTCCGTAAAATCTAGGTGAGTAAACACAAATAGCTATCCATTTACAAAGGCACATTCGTAGATAACTATTGTTCCCAATCACATTGAATACCAGAAATCAAAACAAAATCTAGACATAGCAGACAATACCGCGTGTTGTAGTACCAGAATGACGTCAATAGATCTCATAAGCATGCGATACTGCGGGCAGACAGCTAGTTATAAATAAAAGCCGCGGTTAATACGCGGTTAATGCTGAGGTATTTCCTAAGTACTATTTGTTGTGGTCATACCGTCATTTGAAAAGTGAATTTCTTTACTTTTATGTTGATTCTAAGTTTCGTAGAGGCTGTATGTGCTTTGGCTTATGCATTTATAAAATTGTCATCAACTTATCAAAATTTATATGAAGTAAATGATTTTTTGTTGTGGAATACCCTTTTCTTTCAGGGAGTGTTTCTTTGTACACTCACAGAATCGTTATTTAAATTATGACAGCCTTTAGTAGAATTGCGATGTATTCTACGAATACAATTATAATGATTCTGTATTATGCGTTTCCTTTGTTAGTAAACGGATTTTAAAGGTTCTGCGCACTATGGTCGTTTTATATGAAAACAATACGTACAGTGATAAAATTCAAAGATTATAAACCACAACAAAAAAAATCACCCTCCACAAATTTAAAACGCCTTGATCGATTTATATCAAACATGTATACATTGGCTCATAATTTAACTTTCATCATCATCATCATCTTAGCCTATAGCAGTCCACTGTTGGACATAGGCCTCTCCATAATTTCTCCAGCGCGACCGGTTCGTTAATTTGACTTTAATTGAAAATAAACTAAATTGTGGTCTTTTAATTCGACATCTCAAACTTACACCACCTCTTTTTGCGTCGAGGTTTAAAAAAGGGATAGAGAAGGATGAGAAAATTCAAGTCCTTCCAAAAATTAAATTGAATGAAAACCCGCTGTTTTATTCTACTAACTACCTAAGCTTATTTCTCATTTACAATTTAACTTCGGGAACTGTGTAATTGACTTCGTAGAAGGTAAAATTCATAATGAATTTGTATGTACCGAGACTGCGAGTCATTAATTGTGTTCTCTTGTAAGATACCCGGTAAATTGCCTCAACTTCAACAAAGACTGAAGAAACAAGAACCTGTTTTCAGAATTTCATGCTTAGTTTTACCGGCTTCCCTTTTTTACGAAATTTTAATAAAAATAAAAGGTAAGGAAGGTTTTAACTTCGGGAATTTCCTTTAAATGAAATTGAAGCTTGTTACAAGATCTTAAACATTTTATTATTTTCGCCAATTGATTGTTCGTTATGAGGTTTTATTGCATAATTAAATGAAAATCAACAATAAAGTATAAGTTTATTGTTAAGTGGTCTATAACGTCCAATTTGAGAGAATAACAGGATACAAACATGTACCATAATTTATTTGACACCTGTAATTTTTTATTTTATTTTAATTATCTATTCGAGATGTTTTTTCTTTTTGGAAATAATAACAAATCAAATAATAACAATAACCCATTAAATACATATTACTTACTAAACAAAAGAACAAGCGAACATTTTACGATGGTTTACACCTTGAACATTTATATTGCTACAACCCGGACAACAGTCGATATAACAGCCAATAACATCCAATAACTCCTGTTAGTTCATAACTTCTTGTAAATGTGAACGACCGAAGCATAGATGGTATTCCGACCTACCTCCACCCCTTGGTGACATTGGCATTGAACCTGCGCCACTGTGACCTATGAAACCTTATTACACCTACACCATCGATTTGATTGCGATTCCTTAGAAGTTGACGTAACTTTTAACATATTGGCAGCATGCTATAATGACGCAAAAAGGGAATACCGTAATAATGGTTGTGTTAGTGCTCGTATTCGACGAAAATTATCTTTATAATTCATTTTTAATATTACTTTTATTTTATTAGAGCGTAATTGTATAAACCTATTTTGAAAGAAATGTGTTTTCCTCAGAAGAGTTACATAGTCATGGATTCAATAATTATGGTTTTGACCACAAGACACATTGGAAGTCAAACTAAGTTTGGAAAATGAATAAGTAGAATGTAAAAAACACTCTACTTTGACTTTCTTTTTAAATATTATTTACCACGTTGACATGATTATCAAGAATCAAGCACTAAAATCATGTAGGTATTTTAAAATTCGTGACCTAAACAGTCGTTAAGCATTTGGGCTATTAAAAGTCTAGGTACATGAAGGAATAGTAATTATTTAATTTTTTAAAGTAAATGCAAACATGAGTTTTCGTGCATTACTAAAACTTGGTGGCACGAAGCTTAATCAACGGCTAATGAAGTAGCTAGCAATAATCTTGAGCAAGTTAATGAATCTTTTTTGTAGCTAAGTATTGTGTTGCGGTTTAATTGAAGGTACAGAGGGTCTACCATCACCTTCTTTAGTATGACTGATGCTCTTGTGGAAAAGAGATGCAACTTTAAACCACGTTGCTATCTGTCTCGCTAACACAATCGCAACAGTCACACACTGGTGGTAAATAACCCCTAGAAGCTTTTCAAGTACTCAAATATACTAAATTCATACTTTATAATTTGAATACAGGCACATTTAAAAAAACTCTACACTTGAAATTAAATCAATGTAACACTTTGCGCTTATTTTCCTTTTAATTCTTTTGAACCTAACGAACCTTATGAAAGGAATTTTGTATTACGTTCAAAACACGCAACAGCTAAGATTACACGTGTAAGTTTTGTATGTAACCTTCATAGTTCATACTAAAGTCTATAGACGTATTTAACTTCGTTATGTTTGTTGTTTTACATTCTTCAGGTTAATGATTCATCTATGAACAGGAGTTCCATTGTTAAATATATTAGTCGTTATAGCAAGAATTTACTTGTAACAGAACAACGAGCCTCGCTTTAATTTCTAGTATATGACATTTTTATGAAAGACTAGCTGTTGCCCGCGACTTCGTCCACGTGGTTAGAATTTTCCCCGTCTTTTCCACATTTTCCATTATATCTTCTCAACGTGATGTTATATAGCCTATAGCCTTCCTTGATAAATGGTCTATTCAACACAAAAATTATAGAATATTTTTTCAAATCGAACCAGTAGTTCCTGAGATTAGCGCGTTCAAACAAACAAACAAACTCTTCAGCTTTATATATTAGTATCTATAGATATAGATTTGTGGGCACTTTTTGAGACACCTACAACTGTTTGGAGATTTTAACAAAAACAATGAAATGCTAGTGATAAATACTCACCATTTTGCCAAAAGGACTCCTAGGCACTGGCAAGAATGCTAAATTATAATTACTCTTATTCCTACAAAAAAATCTAAACAACAAATGGTTTAGATTTTGTTAATAAAATTAGTGTTTACTTTAACTTAACATTCACTAAGCAGTATACATTATAATAAGGGATTTTAGAGCCTTGAGCTGATACTTGCTTAATAAGACTACGCAAAGTAAAACAACACAACTGCGCCATGTTTGTTTTTTTAAGCACTTCCAAATTCAAGTTCAATTTTTTTTTTCGTACGAATTGTATTCCAACAGTAGATAGGTACATTACGTTGTGCCGGAATTATTTATTTTGCTCTTGTCACAAGTTATGTAAGACCTTCACAATAATTACATTTACCTATTAATATTAAATTAGTTTGCATGAAATTGTAACCTTAGGATTATTAATTGCCTGTCTTCTATTTGTTTTGTGAATTAAATAAAATTTAGTGTTTTGAGCTTTTTTGGCATAAATTAGTGATATTTTTTTATCATTATTTTACTTATACACAAATATTTAAAATTAAAGACACGCCCAGGAATCCAGGCGACTTTACGACATTGTGGATTTTAGTATAATAAACATACCAAGTTATACTGGAATATCATGCTTGCCACAAAATGAAATCAATTCTGAGGAAAATTCTAAATTTTTTAAAAAAAAACTACACAATAAATGGACCAACATACAGTTCACTTACTGAATTTACAGAAAAAAAGTTTTTATGTCAATAAAACTGACAACTCTTGTCACCTCCTTAAGACATTTAAAGGTTAAAGGTAAAAAAAATCTATTATCTTCTACATAAATACAATAGAGCTAGGAACAATGGTAATTTCTATGTTCTAACATTCTCTCACCCATCATCAAGACACTGAAGACACATTACACTCTGCCGCTTATGCATTGCAGGAAAGAAATAACTGACATTCACATATTTCTGCATAAGTGCAGCATTTACATCTCATACATAAATTATAAAACACTTTTAAGTAGACACGATTTGCGTTTGTAGCGCCACAATTGGCAAAAATATAACAACTTCTATAAAAGTACTTCAGTGCATAATAATAAGACTTGAAACGTGACTTTATGAAGCTTTACGCTGTGAATCGCGCTGTGCTTACAAACTCGAGGTTAAGTAGTAAAACAGAACTGTAACAAGCACATAATTCACAATTAAAACTAAGTACTACTTACCCTCTGTAACATTCGAAAATAACTATAAAACATGAACAGTCCGATTCCCGGTCCTGCCGTCGTGTCAATCATGATAAAGGACTCCGGTTGTATCTGAAACTAGTCGGGCGATCTCGATAAATACGCGTGAGGAAACAGTTATTGCATTAATAATTACGAAAGTCCATTATATTGATAATAATATTCGAAAATGTCGGAGATTTGCTGAAACCTCACCTACTAGTAACTCTTATATTTAAGTATGTGTACATATACATATTCTATGTGACCCTAACATCAAAACTTGAGCATGCACTTGCTTCTTGTCTTATCAAATAAAAAAACTAAACAAGCTAGTGGTATCTACGTATTCGTAGTTATATGGATACTAACAATGCTTTGTAACATTCGTACAATCATAAATATACAAAGGGAGAGGTCTGTGTCCAGCTGTGGACCAAGAAGGGTTGTGATGATGATGAGGCATTAAGATATGGCGAAATCAAGAAAGTCACATAAACACCAATCTTATTGATAAAGAAAACTAAAATGTCTCTAAAAAATTTGACAATTTAGAAAAGTATCGTAATGCGTATTATATTTTACTACATTTCTAAAAGCACTAAGCAGCCATTTAGTAACTGCAGCGACTCTTCATATTAAATCAGACGCTCAGAACAAAAACCACACAAGGAGAAAAATGGAACCGAAGAAGTTCACAAATAATTAGCTACTAACTTTATTACATTATTTTCCTGATATACCTGGGTTCTGTTACCTGTAGAAAATGAACTGTAGACTCTACAGGTTTAGCGACCGCCCTCATTTGTGTGCTCAAGGTTAACTCTTCACAGTGAAGTCTGTTGGTTTTGCTTGTAATATTCAGTTACGTTACCGCAACACGTAACGAACGTACATATGTAGGTAGCATGCGTTATAAATAGAGGTTAGGCTCGAGTTGTTCCGTCCGTACTCATCTGCATAACAGACCAATCCATTATCTTACCGCAACTAATAAAAACTAAAAGGAATTTCAGTACACACGTGTCCATTTCGGTTTGTATGCAATGATTCAGCTTTATTAGCCAATATAAAGCTCCCTTGTTCAGTGAATACGGGCTCCGACGCTCATTATCGTTACCAACTTTTGATTCTATAAAAAATAGCTTTGGCAGCTAAACGGGTTTGTCTTTCACCGGGAAAATATTTGGTCTATTGATAGTATTTGACAACTGTACGTAGGTAGGTACTAACGAGTCATTAAGCGATGCATAACGTTTGTATGAATATATTGAAACTACTCGTCGATTGACCCTTAGTGTACATCTAACTCTTATAAAAGCTAATATAAATTCGCCCTGATAGTGTTAAAAATAAACTACTCAAAGCGCCAGAAGTTTCACCTACTAGCCAAAATTAACGATGTTTTAATTGGTGTTATTTTTAGTACTAAGGAGTATGCATAGCTATACTATCTATTCTAACTGCCGACTAACTGAACAAGCTCAGGGAGTGATTGATTTTAATAGTAACTATAGCTTCTAACTGCGCGCCCACTTTCTAGGTCAGGGGCTATTTTTCTCTTCATTGTTTCCGTTCAAAGGGTGGGAGGGGCCAAAAGGCGTGTGTCTGCTAACTGGCAGTTTAGATTCTTCTCTATTATATTTCAACTAGCTGTTGCCCGCGACTTCGTCCCCGTGGGTAGAAGATATAAGTTATGATTTATACCTGCCCTGTTTTTTTCACATTTTCCATTGTATCTTCGCTCCTATTAGTCGCAGCGTGATGGTTTATAGCCTAAAGCCTTCCTCGATGAATGGTCTATTTAACACAAAAATAATTTTTCAATTTGGACCAGTAGTTCCTGAGATTAGCGCGTACAAACAAACAAACAAACTCTTCAGCTTTATATATTAGTATAGATTACATTATGCAACGATTCCTTGATGCCATAAAACGTGTGAAAGCAGCTTTTAAAGTACAAACCCAAATATCCAAACACATGACATGACATTATGAAAAAGACACCATAGATCGAGGTTTTTAAAAGAAAATACAGTGAAAATAAGATAACATTTAACAAGATGACACAAAAGATGTTGAACACGTTTTTATTTTAAAGCGATATATATCTCTACTGACGTATTAGTAAATCCTCGTATTATAATTTCAAGCGACATGTGACATCGAGACATCGAGTCCATTTAACCACTTGACAATATGGGTATTCATCTTGTTGTAAAACATACGTAAATACGTTATTAGATAGCTCGCAAGCCACATTTCTAGTGTTTCCTAGTGAAGGACAATCGCTTTGTAAACGACGCCGATATAAACAAATGCTTAATGCGTTTACATACTTACACTAATACAATTAAGTAATTGTACTATCTAAAGTAAATTAACCAACTACTCAAAAATGTTTGATACTTAATGTGATTACAAAAACAATTATCTAGCTCTTTATTTTTAATTAATAAAAAATGCTGCTGTTTAGAGTCTTATTAGGACTGGGCTAAACATGTTAGCCGCTAGCCGAAATAGTAGTTTTTGTGCTTTACAAAAGCATGGCAGGCGGCGGATTAGGCTAGAGATAGCAGGATATAAAGGACGGGTTATATGCGGCACCTATACGAGACGGAAAACCATGAGCTCTTTGCCAACCAGTCAAATCGGAACATTTTGACAAACTGAAATTATACATTTCTAATGGGTCGTAAGACCGGCGCACAACTTTCATGTTGGGTTTGATCTTTATGTGACGCTTATATTAAAATCTACATACTAATCGATACAGCGTCTAGGTATCTTAGAAAATACTTACTACGTAACCTACCATCTTAGAACCTACTTAATCATTTTTATGACTATGTTTCTTATGCCAATCATACAGGTTTGAATAAATGTTGTGAAGTTTTCATAGAAGTCAAATGTAGCTCAGGGTATTCGCTTTATTAACTAGGTTCAAAAAAATTCATCCTACGGCTGGGCGTAGGATGAATTCCCAATAAAAAGCACAATATCGACTGAACAAAATCGTTGAACAATACTCCTCGCGCGAGCTCTGCTGAACTATAGATATAAATTGAACAAACGGCAATATTTCACCGGGAGAACATCGGTCTGACTTTTATTACAAGTCTATACAGACCATTCCCAGAATTATTTAGTAAGTAGTATAAAGCTAGTATTGTAACGTTGAAATTTACAAATTTCTGAGTGCACTAACCGATGAAATTAGCCGCTTGTCGTCCACGTAACTGATGGTATCAGCGCAATCGTTGCCAACTTGACAACTGACACGCTTGTGCACGCAAACGCTCGGCTCACACAGAGATTAAATAGTATTGGTGCGATTATTTTGTTTCTAGCAGAATACAAAGATCAGACAACAATTTTAATAGTAAATTACCTCTGATTTAAAGTACTCGTGGAAAAGCTACATGGCTAATTACCTAGACTCTATGGAACAATTCCAGGAATTAGTGTTCTGGGTCTTATTTGACTACTTATATAATATTTAAAATGTCAATGTTTACTTTACAGTGGCAGCTCATTTGAAGGCCAATGGCAGAACGGCAAGCGGCACGGCCTGGGCGTGGAGACCCGCGACCGCTGGCTGTACCGCGGCGAGTGGACGCAGGGCTACAAGGGCCGCTACGGCGTGCGCCAGAGCACGATCAGCAACGCCAAGTACGAAGGCACGTGGGCCAATGGACTGCAAGACGGTTACGGATCAGAAACCTACGCTGATGGCGGTTAGTATTATCTAATTTCTTTCATTGCCAAACTATTGGAATTCAGACGAAAATACATCACGTTTACATGGCCATGGCATTCTTAGGTAGGTCTGTTCGTAACAAGAAAATAATACATTATTGTTAATCCAATGATAACGCACAAAGCTATTGTTTTAATCCAAAAATAAACTCTGAAAATCCGGGTTAGCCCGAGTCGCTACTTCTATATACTTACTTGTAATAAATTAATTTCATAACTGTTTGTTGTATACGCTGCGTTCGCCTCATGACCTAGATTTTAGTGGCGTGAACTAGGAAGGAAGCCCTTTTGCTTGCGTAATGTTTGCTGTTGGAAAATAATATCTGTAAACAACGTGAGCATCAGAATTATAAATTCCAACTAACTACCTTCTACTAGGTGAGGTAGTTAAACTGTGCCACTTATTTAGTAATTATGATAGCGCACATGGGGAAGGCGAAAGCCACGTGACTATACATGGACTTATATGGTACTGTTTAGTGTTTAGACAGTTCTATTACGCATGCACCTATCAATACACATCACGTGTATTACGTACTAGTGTATGTCATTTGTTTCGCATTGTGCCAAGCGATAGCTTATCGAAAATAATTTTACTCATCATCATTTTACTGTGAATGGAAATCCTAAATCGGCTGTAAAATTGTAAGAGTACGTCATGGTTCTTGACGGCATACCGCTGACTCATATTCTCTATAAAGATTTGTCATTCATAAAATTACTATATTGTACAATATGCTTTTCAGAGCTTTTTCGCATACTTTTCAACTATTGTAGTTTTGAAGACTTTTTATCATATCTTGCAAAATCTTTTGAAGGGAATACTTGTAGCTCAATGTCGTGGATGTCGTTGTCGTCGTTGTACATTCAAATTAGACTTTTTCTTTTAAAAGTTCATTTCTTCATATCTTATGTTCTGTCTATCATTCGTTCCATACACCCGTGCACTGCAATAAAAGTTTTTCAGAAGTTTTCTCGATGAATGATCGGTGTGAGGCGGCCCTGTGCGCTGCCGCCCGCCACGCACCGGCCCGCGGCCCTCGCCGTTTAAATATAGCACAGGCACGCCTGCCGCGCCGCCTCGACACACAATCATGTCGACCACTCATTTAATACTAGGCATTACAAAAATTACCTATACAATCCCACCGTCATTATATCGGACAGCATCTTACAATTTTTCTAAAAATCGAATCCTACATTTGTTCTTAATACAAACTACAAGAGCTTATGCAATAACTACAACACCCAACTCTTCTTAAACTTTGATTGAACTTAAAAAAAAAACACTTTTTTTAGTGTCTCCTTTAAATTAAAGAGGTTGGATAACGAAGTTTGGCGTAAAAAATGATGCACGTAGGTTATGTAGGTTAAACATCCTTATTACACAGGACCGTAGAACATTTAATATAAAAGTATCGCATAAGACACGTTGATGCACGACTTCACTACATGAACACCATTGACGTCATACGATGCATGATGATTGACGATCGCTAGATTGACTATGAAAAATAAGAAGTGCCATGGTGTAATATTTCATATGTTTTCTCAAATGATTGATACAGAACATCAATAAAAGTAATGTTTTTCGCGACTACGTAGGAACGTTTTATCGGGTTTTACACACAAATGTTAAGACTACTTCACCACCAATCATTTAATACTCAAAACATTTTTGAATTTGGTATCATAATACTTAGAGAGAAACTAAGTATAGGAATCTCGAAGGGCTTTTTAAGACGTCTATGCAAAAATTACCAACGTTACTATAAATATTGGTAACGTTTGTGAAAATGGTAATAAATTCCCTCACTTACCTAAAAATAAGAACAAGAAATTATTATACAACAAGTAGGTACTTAGGTACAACAACGTCTTTATATACTCACATAGATGTAGATAGTGGGTAGGTACGTACGTCGTTTTATTAGTTCTAACATTGAATAGCTTTATTTAAAAGGGTTCCTCTTGACTCTACAAATACATTAGATTTTGTGATTAGGTTGGAGTTTCTCCGTATTGTTTGAAGGCCATTCTCTATTGGATGAAATCTGATGACGTCTTTACATTGTATTTGTTGTATAGCATTTGATTTTATTGCGTGATTCCCGATAAAGCTATACGTGGATTCTTGTCATTGTTTAGCCAAATATGATAAGTATATTTGCAATTTAGTTTTGTAATAAAGGTAAAAAGAAAACCAAGAAAGTAACAATAACTAAAAAGCATTGAAACTGATAAATGTAAATAATAGAAGAGTCAGTTAAACACAAAGAAAATCAGCATACACTGGTATATGTTGGATAAATTATAGTCGTAGCTCCGTCTTGAGAATTTCATTTCAATAATAGCAAACTGAATTCAATTTTCAGGTCATCAATATTTTTTTGTACGTATCTAAAATGTTTGTTAAACAATTCCAGGCACATACCAAGGACAATGGATGCGCGGGCTGCGGCACGGCTACGGCGTCCGCACGTCGGCGCCGTTCGGCCTGGCGTCGCACTACCGAGGCGGCGCGCGCGGCCATCGCGGCTCCATGTCCTCGCTCAACGAGGGTGGCGCCGACCCCTCCGAGCAACGCACCACACGCATGGACGACGCGAGGGGCGGGTTCGTGCTCACAGTCAGATCAGACCAGCCCTCCGGACGACGTGGCTCGCTTGTCGGAAAACCAAAGGGATTGCTCCATGTAAGTGAAAACATGGTACAACTTCTATCTAAATACTGAGGTAATTCATCATCAGTCATTTTGAACCTATAGCTTATTCCACGACCACTACTCAGTTATAAGAAGAACTGAAAACTTCCTTTACGAAACTTATCAATCTAATTTATTTTAATTGACATAGGCACACTAACTATGCTTAACTAAGCTATACTAAAACAGTCACCTTTAAATTAAGTAATTAACAAAACCAAAATCCAAAAAGTTTTTGTAAAAAATGAATCGCCGTAAACCTCTGCTCGAAGCAGTTGAACTCCACTTAATAAAACAACATAAAATGTTTTCAGAAATGGCGCAAACAGCGCAGCGTTGGCGACCTGGACGGGACCGGCACGGGCTCGGTCCACTCCGGGGGCTCGGGGGGCTCGGGCTCTTCGTGGGTCTCCTCGGTAGACAGCACCCACTCCGCTATGACCCATGCCTCTTTGCATACAAACTCAAACGCAAGTTTTGTTGTCGAGGTGGGAATTTACTTATTTGGTATAAATCACAAATTCATCACCCACATAATCGTTCGCATGTTGATGCAATGCCATCTTACTGCCGTCCACCCCCGGGCCAGACCCTCGCTAGCATGGCTCTACATGAAATTATGTTTCTCTCCCGTGTGTTATCCACAACCTTGTATATGCGTGAAAATGTGGTCCTAATTTAATTAACCTATTGTCACCTGCATTGTGACATTTGTCTCTAACAAGAAGAAACCCTTGATTAACAATGACGCACTTCCCTCCGAAATGGAAAATATGTCGTTTGTATGAATAATATCCAAAATATTCAATCTTGTGAAAGAACTATTAAAATCGCTAACTGGGAATGTATAAGCAAATGCAAGATGTTCTAACTCGAATAATGTGGAAACGTTTTACAGTAACAGATAATACAAGTAGAAATTTTAAAACTAGATTTGTGTTTTGGTTTTGTTTTACGAGACTCCTTTGGCATTGTGTATCACAGATAAAAAAAACAATGATGAGTGTAGAACCTAGAAGTAATTAGCACTTAGTGGGACTAATAAATAAAAATCTTCGCAGGATGAACATCTGGATGCGAGTGTCACAGAAACTTATATGGGCGAATGGAAGAATGATAAACGCACTGGGTTTGGTATCAGCGAACGCAGTGACGGCCTTCGCTACGAGGGAGAATGGTCGGCGAACAAGAAGTACGGATACGGCGTTACCACGTTCAGAGACGGCACTAGGGAAGAAGGCAAATATAAGAACAACGTACTCATCACCAGCCAAAAGCGAAAACACTTGTTCCTTATGCGGTCCGCCAAATTCCGAGAACGTGTGGACTCAGCCGTTAATGCTGCGCAACGTGCGTCTAAAATAGCATTACAGAAGGCTGATATAGCTATCTCTAGGTTAGTATAATCCCGTACATAGTTTTAACCTCCTGAAAATTTGTCTGCTGCACTTGAGGGTGCAAGGGATTCGATACAATGTATCTTTCCGCGAAGTTTAATACAAAAAAAATGAATAAAACAGAAATCATCTGATTGAACTGTGTTAATATATGGAAGGTGATATCTTTTTATTATTATTATTGTGTTTGAAGTATTTTATCGAATACTGTACCAGGTTAGGATTTATTAAAGTTTTGTTTTCAATTTTGTGATACGCGGGGATGGAACCTGTGACACCTCGCGGACAGTGGGTTTCATGTTGAGATGAACTTTTCGGGTATCTGTGCAATCTAATTGATGTTATTCCATTACTGACATTTACTTAGGTACTAACTGTATAAAAGTCGGCAGCTTAGTATTTTTCTTACTACTTAAAATTAACTCTATTATTCATTGTTGCAGAACCGCCACAGCTCGAGGAAAAGCTGAGCAAGCCGACGAAGCGGCAGACCAAGCAAAAGAAGACTGTGATATAGCGCAAGCTACTGCGAAGCAGTTCGCCCCAGATTTTAAGCACCCAGGCTTTGACAGAATAGGATTAAGAGAAAAATATAGACAAAAGGTTTACGATGCACAAGTTGCAACACCCGTATCACAAGAATCTGAAAAGATCTTGGATGGAAAGAGCATTCCAAATCATATCCCTCCGATGCATTCTCAGATTCCTCAGACTCAGAATAGAGCTCCAAATGCAGTACCCTCTAGGAGACCTTCAGCGCAATATCCTAAACCGATACAGTCAATAGACCCGCGGCTGGCGAACAGTTCTAACTACAATACAGACAATAGAACACTCGGGCCTCCGCATGACCCATATTACTCGTCAAATCAAGATAATTGGACATCCGCGAACGCATCACCTCAAACTTCGCCTGATAGTCAAAAATCTTTCTTACCAAATGAACAAACGAATCCCTACGGATCCATGCCACAAGGTGTTCCACTACAGCAACAACCTGCATATAGATATAGGCAAGATTCGTTACAAAATCAACAGCAAATGGATCCTTCTAACCAACAAAATGTCAATCAAGGTCGACGATTATCCTCAACTTCTAGGCCGCAACTAAATCAAAGACCTCAACAAGACTGGAACGCTCCACAAGCTCCTCCCAGACGACAGAGCGTACTTGGTCAACCTTCCTACGATGCGCAGGGTAACCCCTACATGGATAGCGGTTCTTCTGCATATGGCAGGAACGATGTTCGAACCGGTAACGTACACTCTGAAGGGCCCATGGGCCGACAACCGATGCCGATGAATCAGCAGGCATATCGGCAGCCTATGGATTCTCAAGATTATAGGCAGTCCCTAGATCAACAAGGATATGGCCAGGCACCCGATCAAATGTACCGTCAATCGACGGTTGATAATCAGGCATATCGCCAACCAGGCGCTGCTGATCAGGGATACCGACCTACTGCCCCTTCTGAACAAGAAATCGTTAACGGCGCCAGGCCCCCTGGGTCACGACCGTCCATTGACCACTTTGATCATTACAAAAGACCTCCTAGTCGAGATTCAAGCGTAGATAGATACGGAAGGCGGTCGCGACAGCCTTCCGTAGAGGCGGTTCCTAGCGGCGGAGGTTCGCGTGCAGGGTCCGTAGCCCCGCAGCCTGCGGTCCCATCACGACCTGCGTCTCGTGCGGCTACGCCGGCTGCAGGCAACGGTCACTTAGCAACAGGCCGTGGCTCTATATCCTCCCGTGCAGGATCGCGGGAGCCACAACCGTTCGAGGAGTCCCTTTTAAGAAAGCGGACGCTTGGTCAGGAAATATCACCATCTCCTTATCAGCCCAAACGGACCGAAAGCTTGTACGTGGCCCAACTACCAGAACCTCCACCACCGGCGCCGATAAGAAGCGGAGGAGGCGGCGGTGGAGGCGGCGGTGGCGGCGGAGGTCGGAAGGTAGGCTGAAAATGTTTAATATATTTTTGATCGTTTTTAAGTAATTCTCAAAGATATACTGTGATCAAAAATAAACCGTTATCATCATCATCATCAGCCTATCGCAGTCAACGGTTATACTGAATGGTATTTTTAACCATTAGGACGACTTCATTGTTTGTCATTGTCAAAATCAATCATTTTACAACTTTAGAACAATGAAGACCGGGACATTATGTTTATATTTCTTAGCCAAGTCTTTTCCTAAGGAATGATGGGGTGGTTTCTCGATTTAGCTGAATACTGATCTACTTATTTTGAAATAACTAGAGCGCTCAGTTTTATAATAGCTTAACTTTTTTTCTACGAATAAAATCAAGTATGACTAGATATTAAAATGGAACCTAGGTCAAGTCAGGTACATGCAAATATGAAAAAATAATGATTGACACCAGAAAGACTTTAAAATATAGAATAGGTTTCAATCATAGGAATCATCATGAAAAAGTAAAATTTTATATAACAAAAAAGGAAACCCAAAATTTGTTATCCTGTGCCAACAGTTTCTGGTAAGTACAAGTACTGTTGTACTTTTTATAATCGCCAATAAATTTTGATTAAAACCAGTCTGACGAATTTGTAATCATAACACGACTTATCTATTAAATATTACAAAATATTTTATCTACATGAAAATTCGTGGATTTATATTTCTATTTTTATCAACAATTAGATACCATAGAAAAGAGTTGGTAACTAAGAAGCAGTGACTAAAAATAAATAAACAAATATTTTTACACAAACGTCATCTTCAATTCTGAAATTGGTTGGTGTCCAAAAGTACACAAAATCCAAGTAAAAGGTATGCTGAACGATGACAAAGACACAAAAAATCCTTTGTAAAACGATAAGACGTCAGAATTAGCAAAAAAAAGGGTGAGTGTAAGGGCACTTTTAACGTATACTGTTTTTATTAATCGGTAGAATACCTGATCTATGTCCGTATAGCTAAACTAAATATCTTCAGATAATATATTTCTTATCTTCAGTCGTATTGACCTTTAATAACCGTTGTAGCAATTCGTAGCAGATGCTACGAAAAGGCTGCAGCTCGTTGCAAAAAATTGTCCATTAAACTACAAATCCTATGGTTCTAAGTTTGTAACAAAAATATTTTATACCTATCACCAAACCTATCTTACAATATTACTAAATCCCGAATACAATATGTTTAATATTGATTTTATCTATGTCACTTTTGTTTTTACATAAAAGGTAAACAAAATATTGCTCATCAAAATTGTTTTTCCGTCTTCGTAATGGGAGATCGAAACTTGCTGTATTTTATGTGAATCGTCTGTTTAAAGATAAATCATTACAAAAATTTCAGGGAACGAAAACTTTATACAGACTGCGTAGATTTATTTATTTAACAGTGAAACGAGGTTTGTTGTATTTGTGGTAAGGTATTCGTTAGCGAATAATGTAATGGGTTTAGGTAGATGTGTGTAATGCATGTCGCGACACGATAGATGTGCGCATGGCATCGCATAAGTTTGGTAATGACACGCTGTAGGCGGGCGGCGGCTGGCGGGCGGCGCGGCGGGGCTCGCGCAGCGCTCAGCCCGTTCTATTTCTAAATTGAGACAGTCACTCGCAGCCGCTTTCCGCGTATCACCTCTTCGCTATATATAACTAAATACATAAAATCTCGAGAAAATCCTTCGAAAGTTACTCACAAGGCAGATTCACTCGCGATAAATAAAATGCGAATCAATTATAACGATACAATGTCGGTGGACCCTTAGATATTGCTGTCAAAGGATACAGCAGTTGTGATTAGTGATAACTGAACGTACATGAAATTGTGTAATAAAAAATGTGGTACCAAGGGGACGAAGATGATGAAGAAGATCTTATGTGTTCGCCGGCTATCCTCGCCAGGCGAGCCTCAGAGAGTTGGATTAATGTACCTCCCGTTGAGGTAAATTTCATACAAAATTTCCATTAACCGGTATGTTAGATAGTCCGAAACTTCGTACCACATAACATCTGTATTTTGCCGGGGTATACCGGAGACCTTGCTAAATATACGATGCAACCCGTGCAGCCCGCATCTTATCAATTACAATGACATAATACTGCAATATGCAGGTGTACTTTACCATTATACATGTACTTTAACTGTTTAAAGGTCATAGAACATAGTTTGTGAGTACGTACACATAAATGCTAACTCTACATCTAACAAAGCGATTGATCAATTGTTTCAATACTTATTCAACACTGACAAATTAAAACTTTAAAAACTACTTTTCAGCTAACAAGTCATCCTAAACGATGCAAATATATTCTTAACTCTTTACATCAGAATATTTATAATTGTTTATACTGATCATATAAATCAGCGTAACGTCCGCCGCTTGCAATCTGGCGTTTTGCCGTAAAACTTAACAACACATACATCTTTATAACAGTTTATAGATGTTTTCAAAGTGAAAGATGTTATCAACATAACTATCGCCAGCCAGTTACAGCAGATCAGCTAAAAGCTTATGTGTTTTCATTGTGATTTAATACGCTCAATGACAGTTTGTTACTATCTGTACATCTATACATCATATTATATCTGTTACATCAAAAACACTCATTAAAAATTATTATGTTTATGGTACGAACACATACCTATCTTACAATCTTCACCGTCAAGGTTATTTCTATTAAACCCTAACTAAAACTTTTATAGATCAGATACTTCTTCTATCCAGTTTTTAGAAAAAAAGTGATCAGAAAGTAATAATTTATTTTATCTGTAGATGTTAAGCACGCCGCAGACGTTACAACGTAAGAAGTCGCTGCCTGACGTAGCGGGGATGCCCCGCATGCCGGACGGCGGCGGCATGTCGCGCGAGGAGGTGTCGGCGCTCGGCTCGGCGCGCCGCGAGGAGGTGCGCCGCATGCACGAGGAGACCGAGAAACTGAGGGCTAACCCCCTGCTCTACTTAGTCAGTCCGCAAGTCAAGGTTAGAACACTTACATCCCATAACTTGAACCAAAACTAAAGCGTTAAAACAGCTACGAAACTGCTACGAAATGCCTACGAAGCAATGAGTTATGTGATTTGTGTTTCATTTTTGGTTATACGCTTCCAGGACTGGTTCTCCCGGCAGCAGCTGGTGATCCTAGTGCTTTTCATCAACATCTCTCTGGGCATCATGTTCTTCAAGCTGCTCACGTAGCATCGGCGTGTGGCGCACTTGCGCCTCTTCTTCCCGATGTCGTTGACGTCATTTTTGTAAATAATTGTAATTTTTGAACCAAATAGTCCAAATATTATTCGATGTGCGACAAATGTTTGAATAACATTTATTATTTGTTCCTTGTTAATATGAGAGTTACATTTACACATCCAACGAAAACGTATTTATTTGTCAATAAGGACTTCAATTTGCTAGTGTACTTTTCTTTGACGTTGTGAAAGTGTGCAAAGAATGACGAGACAAGAGTGAAAACATTATCCAAATATTTCGTCGAGCTAATAATTTCGACTTGTTTTGTGCGGGAGTGAATTGAACCTGTTTTGTGTCCGGTTACCGGAAACTTCGAATGTAAGAAGCACGTTGTTCTATAAACCTGCATATTGTAGGTTTATTTATGCCTTCTATAATGAAGCTTAACGCCTTTAATGTAATTTTAACAACTGAGGTGTTGTTTGAAACCAGAGAGATTTCGAAGAATTCATGGTCGATTGTTTATGAGGGAGAAAATATGCATAATATATACAAAAATAATATTTATGGCACAACGCCGGTGTTCTAGTTTACTACACCGACACTGCGCGACCACCGGGCAGTCTAGTAGCCTCCTACTTATATATATATATTCAGATTGTAGAGAATGACTAAATTAGGTATGAGCAAATTATTTCCGCCAAAAATATAGTTGGTTATGGGGACGATATTATAGTTAAATGTTATTGTTGCCGTATAAAAGTTTAAATAATAAAAATATTTGTCAATTTTGATTCGTTTGTGTTGATTCATAAGTGATTGAAACATTGCGTACCCCGAGTGATAATAAATGCACAAAATATGATAGCTATAGGTATCTACTGGTTTCAAAATTGTATATAAGCTATTAATTAAAGTTTTACAAATATAACACAAAGTACGCATACCTACCTGTAAGTAGATACGTTGTTATGCTTGCAAGATGTACAAGACAAGATAAAATGCATGTGCATTATTTTCCTATTCTATTAAAATTGTAAAAAAAAAACTAGCGAAACTGAATTTTTATACAAGATTTAATCTTCATTTTATACCTATGAAGTCAATTCTCTCGTAATCGAATTGTTTATATGGTTAATACTATATGAATGGTATGTTAGATACTTTATTAATATTGGCATGGAAAGCGTGCGTTTGAGACTGTTGATACGTAAATATACACCTACAACGAACCTTATTGAAGCGCACATTCGTTGTAAGGTTATATATACAGTTGATAAGACAATTTTCACAGTTTCATTATTATGTAAAGAATATAAGTTATGTCTCTAAGAATTTTAATTACTTGTATCGATTTTATCTACGTTTCAGAAATAAAATATTTTAACAAAACAACTATGAATTTTATTGTGTGTTCTATTTTACCTGTAATTAAACCTCTACTTAGACTGTGACGAGAAACGTGAAGAATTAAATGAACAAAGTGAGGTAGTTTAAAAACACACATTATCAAAGTACTATAAGTGAGATATCGACATGATTTTTCTCATAGTTATGCGACCAAGGTTGGTGTCGAAATCCAATCTTACCTGACGACTGACAATATCACACATGATAGGAAAATCTCTCAGATGAAAATAGCTATCTTAACTATTTGCTATCTGGATGATGATTTCTAATAGATTAGACTGCCATTTTAAAGGTCGTAGGTTCGAATCCCGACACGTGGCTTTTTTTTAGCAATTAATGTGCATATTACAAAGAAATTATCCAAGTCAGAGATCTTTGATTACCACCAGAATGTATACCAACCACTCAGAAAAAGAAGGATCCCTTTTATTTTAACTTTCGTTTTAACAACCTCACGTGTACATATATTACAAACTTGGCAAAGAAGTAAATGTAGGACATAACCTTATCAGTTACCTGATACCTTTAGACCAAGGTGAATGAATTATGATAGATAAAAAATCGCAACTCCAATGTAGAAACATTGACGGCTAACGACCTTCTAATTGAACTACTGGCGCTACGTGAGTTTTATTCAATAAACAGGTTTCATTTATCAGTAAGCATATTATAACTTTAGCTGACGCCAAGTTAAAGGATAGTACACATGATCGCATGCGTAGCTAAGTTTCATTAATTAAATTTATACTTTATGGCTTCTTCCTGTAACACGAAAGTCTCAGAAACTAAAACGTTGACCGTCAATGGACGTTTGTGTAACGTCCCATACACGTAATTTACGTCAGAGTGATTTTCGTGCTGTGTTTCAAGTGTAATGCCGAAAAATGATAAAACATCAAGTTATGGGACTCAGGAGAAAATATCGGTACTCAATCTGCTTTATATATTTGTGACAGTTTGTAAACAAAGAACTAGTGAATAAGAAGTACTTTTGCTGTTGAATTAGGGAGGTGTTAAGTTGATTAATTTTTTGAGTACATTGGAGTAACAATGAAATTCAATAAGTACATTGAGCTGTGGACATACTACTGCATAATTTAATGCCTTTTTTTTACTTTTGATTCGATAAAGGCAGTTTTGTAAACAATGATCAATTACAAGTGTGAAATTAGCTACTGATGCACTAGTGTTTTGTTAACTCTTAAACTATTTTATGAATAGAACGAAATTTAAAATCAAATTTTCTTCAAGGCTCACGAGACTAATGATGCAATCGATTTGGATGACTTATTACCTAAGATCGGAGAGTTTGGTCTCTACCAGAAGCTTCTGTTGTGGCTGGTCTGCTTGCCAGCATGTCTGCCCTGCGGCTTCTGCGCCTTCAATCAGCTGTTTATGACAGATGTCCCTGACCACTGGTGCCGCGTCCCTGAACTAGAGCTATTGAACCTCACTCAACTACAACGTAAAATGTTATCAATACCACATAAGGTAATGCATACTTTTCTCTGATATGTTTGGATATTGAAAAATACTTCATACGGAATATTACCTAGCCAAAAAGCTAAGTTGTATGGCCGTACCGTTACTCTTGCCCCGCCTTTTTGGCACAACCTATTTTACTGTATACTGTATTTGGTTAAATAGTATCCTCTAAATTTGTGTGCATCGCAGCCAAAAAATTGATAAGTTATTTCTCATCGTTTCAGGACAACAACACTTTTGAGAAATGTGCACGGTACGCAATAAACTATTCTGAAATAGTGGTGATGGGAGGTAGTTTAGAGGCAAACGATAGTTGGCCTACCGAGCCCTGTGTGCAAGGCTATGAATACGACACATCTGAAGTGACCTCATCTATAGTTATCGACGTAAGAAATTAAATTTTACATACCCAGGATTAATAACTGGGAAAAATTTTGTAGAAGACATAATATAATATTAGCCAAGCAAAATTACAAAAGCTCCCGACCTTAAAGTCTTTTATCTCCCATAACTTTAAAACTATGGCTACAGACATTCTTATTAAAAACATATGCACAAACACCCAGACTCAGAACAAGCATTCGTGGATCACACAAATGCTTGTCTTACGTGGGGTTCGAACCCGCGAAACAACGCGCACAGTGCTTTTGGCGTTTTCAACCACTTGGCTATCCTTGCACTCATCACTAATTTCCCGCATTTACCCAAAATCAAACTTGATTCGTTAATTCTATGCCATCTTTTTAGTTTAATCTCGTCTGTGAATACGACGTTTACCCTACTCTAGGATTAGTGGCTTTAAATGTTGGAGGACCTATAGGAGTCTACACATTTGGCCTCTTAAATGATCGAATAGGCCGCAAGAAATCATTCTTCATCTGTCTAAGTACGTTGCTACTCGGAAGTTTAATGACTGCCTATGCTCACGAGTATTGGTTCTGGACGCTGGCTCGAGCTGTAGTGGGGCTCACTATCCCCGCCGTGTATCAAATACCTTTTATTATCTGTAAGTATCAATATGACATATGAGAATAATAATAATCTGTTGACGATGTACCTAATTTTAACTAACGCAGTTTCCGTTTTCAGCTTTAGAGTTGGCAGGTCCAAATTACAGGTCTTTTGTAACCGTTATGACATGCGTGTTTTACACGTTAGGCTTAATATTACTATCGGCAATAACGTACTTACTGCGAGACTGGAGGAGCCTCGCGCTAGCGACCTCAGTGCCTTTCTTTTTATATTACTTGTATTGGTTCGTTCTACCCGAATCTCCTCGGTGGTTACTCATGCGAGAAAAACTTGAAGAAGCTAACAACGTCCTCAAAACTATTGCAAGGGTAAACGGCAAAGATTTACCAGAAGAATACACAATTAAGCTACAGAAACAGGTTATAGAACAAAAGGAAAGGGGTGAATCAAAAGTGAAATCTGTAAGCGTGTTTGCTCTGTGCCGAACTCCTAATATGCGACTTAAAACCTTTTTGATTACTCTAAATTGGTGTGCGTCGGAAATGGTTTACGTTGGACTAAGTTATTATGGGCCTGCTATAGGAGACAACCAGTACATGAGTTTCTTTCTATCATCAGCAGTAGAAATTCCTAGTTATATAGTTTGTTGGGTGCTAATGGACCGAATTGGAAGAAGATGGCCACTCTGCTTATCAATGGTTATCAGTGGAATATTTTGTATTATCACCGTGTTACTACCAAATGGTACGGAATATTGTATGAATATTTGTTACAACAACAATTCCCTTGTAAATAGTACCGCTATAGAACCGAAATAATTTTCCAGATGCTCGAACGGAAACCCTTATCCTCTATTTAATATCCAAGTGTTTTATATCTGCATCCTTCTTGATAATATATCCCTATGCGGGAGAACTGTACCCAACAGAGTTGAGAGGCGTCGGTATTGGCACGTCGGCATACATTGGCGGCTTGGGTTTAATAATAATACCTTTTATAAACTACTTGGTAAGCAACTTAAAAAATCGAGGGTCTTATAAAGACAACATTGTTTCTTTTTGGTATTCCAAATCGTTTTTCACACACGGTTTTTCATTAGTAACAAAGTATTGAATCAGCGATGACCATAAAAATCTCTTTACTATTAGCACCACTTCATATTTAACAGATTTATTTAGTAAGATCACTGGAAAGCAGGCCTTTCATAAGCTGCTATGATATTCGCCTAACATAACATTACATCAGTTTACATCTAATGGCTCCTGCGTTATCATCAACCGCTAAAGTAAACCAAGCCGTCATGAATGCACATCATTACTTTGTAAAGGAAAAGTATTGCTCATATCATATAGTTTTGCTCTTGTACGTAGTTACCTGTAATAAATCATGTGTGCAGTTAGCCCGAAAGCGATTTTCGACTCAACAAGGCTATATTTTTAACGGTTAGGTACAACTTTTCCTATATTCATACACATATCTTAAAAGACTGAAATTGATATCTATATACACGTGTTCACAATCGAAATAAATACACATTGATAATATTGAAAGATTCATTTAATATCAGACGATGATCTCAAATGTATCTACACGCGTACACATTTCTCTCTGTTTTTTACGCTAGTCACTTAGTTCGCTCCAATGTTTCATTATATTGAAGAATCTTCTTTTATTATTTTTTAACTTTACATGGCTGTTAATATTCCAGGGTCTAGTAATCTAGTGTTACCACTAGTAGTAATGGGCGCAGTGTCTGTAGTGGGAGGTTTAAGCGCACTACGCCTGCCAGAAACATTGCATACGTCATTACCACAAACGGCTGAAGAAGGAGAACAGTTTGGAAAGGACTGGACCTATGCTGACTGCATGGCCTGTGGAGACCAAAGGTATATTAGAAACTTAACAAATGAATGACAAGAACATTTCGACAATCACGCTCTAATTAATATTAAAACATATTTATTTGCCGTATAATCCGTCGACCTATGTAGTAATCGGTAAACATAAATTTAACAAAGACAGTAGCGTTATTTTACGGTTATTATAGGTATGAGTATGAGTACTTAGTTATCTGAATACGTGCTTCCACCCTACTTTTGAGCTATAATAAAAGCATGATCGAGCCAATATCAACAATTTAAATTATTGAAGTATTTTATAACACCAACACAAAAACACTAACCTTATCAGCTCACACATACTACAATGTTATGAGTCATTGATAAATAACGCTTTGCGATAATAGCTTGGAAACGTGCAGTAAATAAAAATAATAGGTGCATTTAAATGTTTTTAAAACAAAGGTGCAAATCGACGTCCCGGGAATAAACCGGTAATCGCAAAAATCAATTTTTACAGGAAAAATGTTTTAGTGTTTTTGGGGTATATCTCTTCAATAAAAGGTAATCCTGGCAACATTGTTTTATGACGGAAAAGCTAATTTTTTACTCGAATAGTTTATAGTATTAAGTGTAACTATGAAACATACACAGTATTCGTTATGTACCAAAATACATATTGCCGAAAATGGTTTCATATAACTTTTAGGTTTTGATATCCTACGATCCTGACTTATCAATATTATTCCAGTAATGTTTACTTACCGAATTATTCTTGTAATTTTCTTAAAAATCATAGGCATAATATTGCTTTACTGGATTATTAAACGTGTTTTTTCATTACAGAGTAAAATTGTAATGTTCAGTTACCGACTTATTGTGGTAAAATTTTCAATAACCATAAAAGAGTAAAGTAGTGTAACCCGTATTTTGTAGAAAATTTTTGGTATTCATATTATCGTAATCATTGAAAACGATTATGTAAAATAAATTCTATGTATTCTATGTAAAATAAATCTTTGAGGGAATAATTAAAGAAAACTCACAAAACTTATTAAAATTATGGCGTTTATTGGGAACAGAGTTCTCATAGAGATCACAAATTACAATCAGTAAAAGTATAAAAAAAGTAGCCAAGTAAAAACACTAATAATTAATCTTAACAACTAATCGGTATTATCAGTGGCATCGTCAATATCATCGCGATCATCACTATTTTCTACTGAAACTAAGGATTCA